>NC_077224.1:76725508-77020693 GCF_024763615.1 Phlebotomus papatasi | reverse complement strand
GCCTGTGCAGTTCTTGAAGATTTGGTCCAATCAGCAGTTCTGCCCTTCATCCTTTTCGACTCTATGGTTATATGTAGTTGCGTCTATACTCTTCTATCAGTAAGTTATGTAGTTCTTATGATCCTTCTTTGAAAAACAATTATGGGTAATCCTTTGTAGGTGCCTAGCTTGACCGTTACTATAGCCTTTTGCGGCATTTCGTCAGCAGTAGTTGCACAGATCTTCATCCTGACTTACAGTGGTCAGGTTGTAACGACCAGGAGTCAAGATCTTATTGAAGGAATCTACGATACTGAATGGTATGCTGCATCTCCTAGTCAGAGGAAATTTTTGATTCTCTGCATGATGCGTGCAAGAAAAGGATTCACATTCCAAATGGGATTTTTTCAATTAACCCTCTTGACATTTTCAACGGTTTGATCTGTTTTTTTTTCTTTTCGATAGTGATTAGTGATTGTTCAATTAAAATAATAATTTATCATTGCAGATTCTTCAAACTGCGGGATCGTATATTGCTCTATTGAAGACACTATCTTCTTAGTAAGCATTTCATGTCATACTCATGTAACTTGAAAAATAATATGTTCTAAGAAAGTTCTGTTTCCCATAAATACATTGATCTCAATTTCAAGATTTTTCTAAACAAAAGAAATAAATAAAATGAATTTTTTAATGCCATGTATTAAAATTCTATATCAGATTACTCCAATATTTTCTCTGAAACGATTTATTTAAATTAAATTAATTAATTGAAGCTCTTATAACCATTTTTTATTCAAATATTTCATAGTAAGTTATTTATTATTAGAATTTAATAAAATATTTTCATATAACATAAAAGATTTAGTTTTCGTTAAATTCATGTAATCTATCCTCGATTTTGCTTTGTAACATAGGTATAGTATTACTAAGGTTTTTACTTAGAATTTCTGCTAAAAACAGAAAGACATAATAAAAAAAAAACAAATAAAAGGTATTGTGTAATTTAGTACTTATGAATTTATTACTAAAATAAATTTGTGAAATAATTCTTGTTTTCCTTTTTTTATTGTAATTCACCATTTCAAATATATATCCCGTTTTTCTCTAGAGATCTTTGGACTGATACAGTTATTTATAACATTTTCTTAAAATATATCTAAAATATTAACTTTTCAGTTAGAAGGAAACATTGCTTAGAATTTTACAGGTAAAGTAAAATATGCTAAGCATAAAATGCAAATTTGCAAGAATTTTTTGATCAGTAAGTAATTTGTAAGAATTTATTGAGAATTAATAAATTCTTATAAATTCACATCTTATGCTCAGGGTATTTTGCATATAAAATTCTTAATAACAACTGTGCCTGATGTTTATTTTTGTTTAAAAAGAAATGCGAATGTAGCATAAGTTATCACCCTATAAATTTTAGTTGGGGTACTACAAATTAGCATTTCCCTCATTTGGAATTCTAATGGTATGTCCATTGAATTTTTTTTTAAGAATTTGGAATTTAGCAAGCGAGAGGTTGAACTGAGATTGAGGTTTATGCCATACAGCTAAACTACAGTTTAGCATAAAATAAAATATATATTTTCTTTACTAACCATTATTACTAATTTACTGATAAAACATATTTTTCACATTATAAATGTGTAATTAATTTAAATAGGTTTAGGAATTTAAATTTAATTTCTTTAAGAAAAATCAAAAAAATAAATATTTAATAATAAATTGTGCTTCAATCTCTTTTAATACTCAAATGCTCATAACAAATATTTGAAAGTATGATAGTTAGAAGCAGTAAGATTTAAGAGCTCATCTTATTTGATTCAATTGAAAATAAACAAGGAAATAAAAGTGCATTAAATTCTTCTTTAAGTGAATTACACACGACCTTGGAATAAATGCTATCGATTTGGAAGACGAATTGCTTTATTCAATCCATTCATGTTTCACCAGCCGCTTATTAAAATGTCGTAAAATATGATATTATGCTACAATTGAAGGTACGTAGTGATTAAGGTGAAAATAAATGGGTGTATACAAGAAAGAAGGTGTTAATTATATACTTGATTTACTCAAATTCTTTTTGGGAAAGTCTAGTCTTATGTTACTGTGCAAGAAAAAATATTTCCTTAACCTTTTTGTCAGAAAATATTGTAATATTTATCTAGCATTTGTGAATGATTCACCAAGAAAATGAACGATTCATCACATTGGCAAAAGCATGATGATGTGTTATTTATACGAATTTTTTTTTTATTTTTCGTCGTAAAATCTCGAAATTTATGAATTTAAAATGCAAGTTAACCGATCACTTCACTTACAGAATCCCTATCCTAGTTTTAGACATAAAGGAGACTAGGGCAAAAAGTCACAAATCGAAAATTTTAAAATTCAATATCTTCCAAGATAAATAAGATAGCGGCTTAAATTTTTTCCATAGATAGCCTCCATAGGTCTTCTTCAATGTCGTAAGTTTGTTAGAATTTAAACAAGGAATTTAGAAAATAAAAATATCGAAATTTTTAGCCCTATTTTTTAAATATTTTCCGTGCAGAAGATGTCAATTATTAACTACTTATATTAAATTTGATGCGCTGGTGAATATTTCCCAAATTATCTGGATATTCTTTGAATACGAATCCGCTATCTATTTGAATTTGAATTGAATTGAATTTATTTCATCTCATTCTTGATCATCATTCCTCTCGTTCAGTAATAACCTTCCCGATTTGAGAACTCTCTCCGGTAGAGGTTTTTCCTTTACCGATTCAAAGGTATATCAGAGAGAACTTTCCCAAAAAACCCGTTGGAAGTTCGAACGTTTAAACCGACGAGTTACACAAAAATGAGCAAGTTCCTAAAAAGGACATCTCTTTGAGTGAAAGTCCAATTAAGACGTTCTGCCATCTTGAAATTCCACAAAAATTCACTTTTTGCAACAAACTTTGCACACTGTTGTTGACATTGTTGACGATTGAAGTGTCAAAAATATCGAAATTCGAAATGGCAGAACAATTAGTGCTAAAGCGGCGAGTACGTGAACTTGCACTTTAGGCTCCCGGTAGATTCCCTTTCGAATAGGTTTGGCTTGGCTTTGGAGTGGCTTTGTCTCTTCGAAAGGTTATTACTGATCGGAGCCATTGTGAAATTACGTCGAAAATGGCATTTTTAACTCCTCGAACTCCATGAGATTCACAATCCAATTTTTTTTTTATTTCTCACCATCATGGCTGACAAACGGTAAGAGATATTGACCACCGGTTTTCGGTGACCCCCCATTCATTCATTCCAACAATATCTCTGGACGATTTCCCTCCTTTTAACTTTTTGTAATTTGCCATTTTTAACCTAAATTATAAATTATCAAAAAAACAGAATATTTCTTATTATTTATCATCACTCTTACACATATATATTTACCATTGACAACGTTAAAAATGTACAAATCCACTATTTGCCTCTCAAATGACATAAACTCAAAATGTAACCGGTTTACATTAAGTTGGTTGCATGTTTGACCATTTTGAATTAGTTTTTTTTTAATTTGTCAACAAACTTTTGACTCCTCAGATTGATCAACTTTTGGAAAACAATTATCTTTGATATGAAATAATTTTTTTTTCAAATATAAATAATATCTTTGGATTACACGGAACTCATTTGCAAAAAAAAAATTTAAAAAAGTGATTTTTTCTATCATTTTTTTCACTTGATTTCTCAAACATGTATTAGACAACAAGATATTGACACCCACTGTACATCATACCGAGAAAAATATGACTATGGAAATTACTAACCTTTATTGAAAATTTGACAGTTGAAAACGTATTCAGTTTTCCGTAAAGCTTTCCGACTGTCCTCATTATATGTAATATTGTAATAAATATATTACTATCTCAAATTAAGAATACTTATACAACGGTTCGAAGTTTTTCATCGGATTAGGAAACGAAGTTGTTAAGATGGAAGACCCCAATTTTTTCTTCTACGCCAAATTGCTCTTAAAATTTAATGGATTTAGCTTGAACGAAAATAATTTTTTACTAAAATTCTGGTCGACTCTTTGTATTTTCTTACATGAAATCGCGAAGTTGTCTCTAATCTACAATGGTTACGATAAATATCCGGATATAGTAATAATGATTACCTGCTCAACTGTTGCCATAGGTTTCACCGTAAACACCTTTAAAATCATCACAATTTACTTGAAGATCGGACGTATGGGAGACTTCTATCGACGACTAATTGAATATTGGAAAATTCGTAAGTTTGAGCTTCTTACAGTCACTTACAAATCAAGAAAATATTTTATTTGCAGCGGAAAAGGACGAAAAAGCTATTCTGATGGAACACAAACCCTTTACAAATATCGTGTCTTTGGTCAACTTCATAAGCTTGATGGCAGGAATATCCTGGTATTATTTGATTCAAGGATTTAAGTAAATTTCTAATACGTTTCCTTCTCTCAGGTGGGTATTTCTGCCACCAGCCATGTCCTTATATGAGAAGTACACAGTTGGAAATGCAACTTGGCAAACCGCATACAACATAACTTACATAGATTTTATCAAGTATACTCCTGCATATGAGATATCGATGTTAGTTTACTACATGTTAACGGTTTCCACTATAATCGGAGGTTGTGCTTTTGATTCTTATTTCTTGGAGAGTTGCTTTTATCTCGCTGGACATTTTAAAATTATCTACCAGAGGTATCAACGGATTAAGTTCTCTTTAGAACGGAAGGAAGACGGAGAAGTTCTTAGACAACTTAGTTCAGTAATTGAGTATCACAACGAAATTCTTAATGCTTGTACAATTTTTGAAGATCTAATTCGATCAGCAATCCTACCTTTTATCCTTTTTGACTGTTTTGTCGTATGCTTCTGTTTATACACTCTTCTTTCAGTAAGTTAATAGATACCTAATCTTGTTCATAGGAGCTACATGGGTACAAGTCTAGCTATATTTTTATGTGGCTAGAGCTGTGCTCTTGTAATAGAATTAGTAATGTGAAGCAGGAAAGCTTACCGATTTACGAGATTATTTTTATAGATGCCCAACTGGATTGTTACAACTGCCTTCATTGGAATTTCTTGCGCAGCAATTGCGCAGATCTTCATCCTGACCTTCAGTGGCGAGGTTGTAACGACCAGAAGTCAAGATCTTATTGAAGGAATCTACGATTCTGAATGGTATGTTGGATCTCCTAGTCAGAGGAAGTTTCTAATTCTCTGCATGATGCGAGCAAGGAAAGGATTCACATTCCAAATGGGCCTGTTCCAGCTAACGCTACCAACATTAACAACGGCATGTTCAAGAGTTAATTAAGATGGATTTTAAAGATATGAGAAACATTTTCCTTTTGCAGATTCTTCAAAGTGCTGGATCCTATATTGCACTCTTAAAGACTCTATCGGATTAATAACATTCTAATCTGCGAACTGGACATTTGTTGCTGACTCGATGCAATCGAGAAAGGTTTTTTTTTTAGCGTTAAGGGAAAGCTTTGAAACTTCATATGACTGTAATTTTGTACTGATTGATTATTTTAATGTTCACAATGAATTTGTTCACACATAGTCCTTTTCAGGAAAAGGAAAGATTAGTAAGGGAAAGCTTTCCGGCTTAGCACACACTCTGGCTTCGGACACTTCACATTTTTCCCATATTCCTTTAATGAATCTGGCCTATCGCAATATACATATTTTAACAACTGTCACACATTTTCTGAAAAATATAGATCAGATACATTAAAAGAATACAGAAAAAATAATGTGTTCGAAGCTAAAGTAACTGCTAAGCCTTAAAGCCTTTCCCTACCTAGGTATCAAATATTCATGAGGGAGTTGCGACAAGGATTTTTCTAAAATTTTAGCTCACTTGAAGGAAATTAAATTCAGCTAGAGTAAGAGGTTTAGGTTCAGCTAAGAGGTTTATAAAAATGTCACCAAATATTATTGCAAATAAAATCAAATAGTATTACAAAAAAAAGCCTAATAATTTTTATTTAAAATAAAATCTGTAATAAAAAACAGTAGTTTACAATACAGAACTAATTGCAAGTATAAAATGCTTTAATAGTAGGTATTTTAATTTTATTTAATAGGGGTAAAAAGTCACAAATCGAAAAATTCAAAATTCAATATCTTCCAAGGTAAAAAAGATAGCGGCTCAAATTTTTTTCTATAGATTGCCTCCATAGACCTTCTTCAATGTCGTAAGTTTCTTAGAATTCGAACAAGAAATTCAGAAAATAAAGAATATCGAAATTTTTAGCCCTATTTTTAAAATATTTTCTTCGCAGAAGATAACAATTATTACCTAGTTATTTTCCAAAAGTGATGCACTGATGAATATTTTCGAAATAATTTGGATTTTTTTAATACGAAACCACTATCTATTTTAGAATTTCACAAAAGTTCTTTTCTCCAGAAATCCTTTTATTAAAAATTGCCATTTCGGGTAAAAAGTAACAAAAGGTATAGAGCTAAAAAAAAAACAAAAAAGCGAAGCAATTTCTGATGTCTCACGGCGAAAAGAAACGTCATTATCATGTCTCGCCTTGATGTTTGCATTGGTCAAACGATTTACAGTCTCTTGTGTGTGTTTTTTTTTCTAAAATAGCTTGAAAAGCGCTTTTCTCGTTTTCTCACTTTTCTCGCAGAGAAAGCGATGTTTTACAAAGGTGTAGATGAATTAATTTTCTATGAAAATATATCCTCTAGGTATTTTACTTAAATTTACGGAAGCCAGTAATGAAGCGAATCAAAATATGATAATACCCCAATGTCTGGTACTATTTGCCCCAACATTATGAGAATAGTCACAAACTTACCTTTTAGAAATTGGCTCAATCAATTTCTTTTTCTTTTTCTTTTTATCAATTTTTAAAAAATGTTTATATAATTTATATACCATAAAACAGGTTATCAATTCTTTTAGTTAATATACATCTTAATGTTGCCTACGATTAAGTAGTGGTTAAATCCCATTTATTTTAATAATTAATGAAAAAATCGCCTCGTCCCACATGCCCCTGCCCCAATCCAAACCTCCCCCGTCTCCCCTAAATCGAAAATCTGCTCTAAGAACCCTAATTTCTCAATATTTCGGTCCAAAAGGAAAGTAGCAAGAAAATAAAAACCTTAATGTTATTAGGTGAGATTCTTAACAATCTCACCTACTATAATCCTAACAAAATTTCATGTCGTCCGATCGACCTCAAATTTGGCCAAAATGTGTTTCGCCACTTCCTGATTCCGAATATATATGTGGCTAAGTTACGTTCCCGGCCGGCCGGCCGGCCGGCCGCTCTTTGGAGCTTAATAGCTCCTAAACTAAAAAAGATATCGACTTGCGGTTTTCGGCAAAGGTTATATATCGGGTGAAAATTGCAACTTAGTGCATAGACCCCCCCACCCCCCACCCCCTCCTTCCGCCATTTTGAAGACCCCCCTTTTTTTGTTTTCTCAATAGCTCCGCCCCTATGGCATTCAGCGGACTCAAATTTTAGTATGTTATAGCTGGGCCTTAGAGCTTTCCATCAATACCAAACTTAAGGTCCCCCGACCCCCCTGACCCGAGCTATAAGGGTCCAAAAAAAATTTCTTAAAATGGCCATAACTCCGGTTATAATTGTCAGAATTTAAAAAGTGAAAGCTTTTTGAAAAGCTCTCGTGAAATGCCACTTCCCCTTCTAACATCACAAGTTCATAAAACCACCGCTAGGGGCGCTTTTTTTAAAAAGAAAATTTTTTAAATCTTAAAAGTTAAATAACTCAAAAATTCCATTGTGCATCGGGCTGGAAATTTAGTATGTTGTAGCCGTTGATTATACCTATCAAACAAAAAAAACCTTAAGAGTAGTAATAATCCAGCAGCGTACTGTTGTGACGTCACCTGTGTTATCCAGCAGAGTACTGTTTTGTGACGTCACGGTGCAGTAATGCTGGTCGATGGGCTACCTTCAGGCCAAGCTCCGCCCCCCTTACCCAACTCCCGCGCCCCACCACCCCACTTCTTCTTGTTGGTTAAGGGTTCCTATTGGCTATCCAGCAGAGTACTGTTGATTCTTATTGGCTATCCAGCAGAGTACTGTTGACCGCCATTTTGAATTTTGGCCGCCATTTTGAATTCGTGTCCGCCATTTTGAATTCCCATCCGCCATTTTGAATTTTGGCCGCCATTTTGAATTCGTGTCCACCATTTTGAGTTCCCATCCGCCATTTTTATTTTTATCCGCCATTTTTTTTTATTACCGAACGCTGCTCCTATTTTTGTTCGCCATTTTTAATTTCCGACCGCTATTTTATTTTTGTCCGCCATTTTTACCGACCGCTGCTCTTATTTTCTATGCGCGCGCCCTCTGTTATTCCTATTATTAACTATTTCCGTAATTTTTTCGCGACATGAAAATTTTTTGGCCCGATGGTGGACTCTTTCTCATGTATTTTTTTTCTCCTATACAATTTATATGGGAAAAGATCTGCCATGCCTAAGAATTGATCTCCGGACCTCTCGGTTGCGAGTCCAATACCTTATCCATTATGCTACTCGTGGCATGATAGAAGGTTTGCCAGAAGTCTTTCCTATGCATTAAGCGGGATTCTCTATAGTCTCTGGCCTATATGCACTGTCCAAGTGTGGAAAGATGCAAATGCAATATGAGACCTTTCGCGCGCTCGAGACCATATGGGAGAGACTATTTGTATGAGTCTTTGCGCGACAATTTGATTCCTTCAGATGAATGAAGCAAAATGGAAAAAATGTCTTGCAGTGCGCAAGATAATTGTCAAATTGAGTGGAATTTCGCAATATTCACTAATTTTACTGGCGATAAGAACTATCAATAATTTTCATTGGTTATTGAACAGCATGATGTTGATGCCGTCATGCAATTTAAACCATTTTCATTGGATATTGATCAATAGATATTGAAACGTCATTGAGTTGAAATTTGCATGTAAACAGTTTTTTTCAAAGCATGCAACTTTTGAGCTTGCGTATTTCAATATTGTTTGCAATATTTGTCTTTTTTATTTAAATTGTAACATAAATTACCGAAAAATATCATACTTTTCCACTTACATGATTGTATCTCACATCATTCACATCTCTTGATGATATGATCAAACGATTTTTATGCAATTTGTCTAAAAAAATATTTTTCGTTCAGTGATTTCAGATTAGAAGTGATAAATTTCGTGAAATTTATTGAATTTCTGCTTATTGCAGATGGTGACTGCCATGAAATTTCAAGAATCTTAGTTTCAGATCCTCAATTTTCAAATAAACAAACTGATGATCAAAGATGTTGGTATGCAGTTTTATGCAGTTGTGCGGGATTATTCGAAATTTGCACTCCTGTATCATGCATAAAATAAAAGAATTAAAAGATGAATGAAAAAATGTCAATGTGGGCAAAATTTCTTGTCTTGTGTATGAATCATTTAACTCTCTTGATCGCAAGTGGGAAAGTATGTAAAAAGTGTTAGATTTCTCATAACTTTGTATTACAATGTTCTTTTTCTCTGACATTAGAGAATTTTTACAACATTAGAGAACAAAATTATTCAAAGTGAATTATTGATTTGTGTTTTCTCTTATTATAATTTAGCAAATATGAAAAAATCTGTAAATATATGTACAATATTTACCTAAGAATTTGATTATGTGGAGAAATGGCAGCAGAGTAAAATAAAATAGGAACCAACTTTTCATACAAAATTGATTTTTATGAATGAAATGTTGTATACACTTCTATAATTCGGTACCTGGGATGCTGAATTAACTTATGCATTTTTCATTGATGACTCATTATCAAATTTATGTATATTTCTGTGACACATATCACAAAATAGAAGATGAAATCCTCTTTCTTTAGTAGAAGATCAATTTTTTTTTAAGATGACTCTCAGTAGAATAGGCATAAAAAATAAAATTCAAGCGATACTCACTAAAATAAAGTCAAAGATTTGCGTTCTTACACTCTGATAAAGAAATTTAGCCTTGCACTCACTAGCACTTCATCACTGAATACTATTAATTTTAGTTTTTGACCGTAAAGCTTCATCCTCCCCTGAATAAATGTTAACAAAATTTAATTTATTACATTAGAAAAAAACAATTTTTTAAAAAAGTAACTTCACTTGTTATTTAGAAAAATGTTCTATTTGCCCCTCGCATCCTACCTCTAGACTTTATTCTGAAAATAATGAACATGACATGTCCAAACATGTTTCAACGTGTATGAAACAAACCATTTGCATACGTTTGCATAATTTTCTCGGGAAATTTCGTCTGTACGATCAAAAGATCCTAAAATATTTTATAGGAATTTGAACATTGGAAAAAAAAGTCTCATTTGTATCCCTGATTTATTGGTGAGTGGAAGGCATTTTCTTAGTGAAAAGTGATAAATCACAAAATAACTTATCTGAAAATATGGAGACAAAAGAAAGATCACATCAAGTTCCAAATGTAATGAAGGCGAAGCAGCACTTCAACAAATATAATCCTGATCCTGCTGAGGAACTTCGAAAGGATGAGGAACAATATGCAAGAAATCGACAACAAAATACAACTCCTGAACTACTGAATTCATACACCTACTTTCTAAATCGAACATGTACATTGTTTATCACGATCGGGTTTTCTCCAGAGAATTTTTCACCAGTTGCTAAGATATGTGCCGTAAACTACTGGAATGGAATTGATGCTGTAGAATTCACCCAAAATACATGGACAACGTTCTGTGCCAGCAAGCAAACTTTAAGAAAATTGTTGGGAGAGGATGCTGGAAAGGATGATGCTAATATGGAACTTGAGCTGCTGAATATTCAACTTGAAAACTGCATGAACATTAGTAGTTACTATGCCGTGGAAAATTCCGAACTACTTATTCTCAGTCAAAATGATGGAAATGATCGTCTATCCCTAAATATTTCAGAATTTGACAAATTAATGTTACTTTCTGAATTTATAAATGGAACTTTGATTTACAATACTTCTGTACAGTGGTATGTACAAGAATATTTTGAGAGATACAGCAATGTTTGTAAATCTTTAGGTGTGCAAAGATTGGAAAATTCTAATTTTTCAAACAGCAATACTTTTGATCCACCAGTCAATTATTTTCGCCTGTTTCATGAAATTCCTTTTGTAGCAAGTAAATCAAATATTTCTTAAAATGTAACATGTGTATAAAAATCAAATGATGTCAAATAAAAAGATGAGAAAACGTAAATGTAAATTGTTTTAATCTTGTATATTTGCAATCTGAATCCTCTTAAGATAAGAAGAATGAAGAAAAAAAATGAACTTCAATTGCACAGGGTTATGCATTATGCCAATATTTATCTATACCAACATTCCCTTTTCATCTCAACATATTTGCTATGTGAGCAAGATTAAAGTCAATGAAATAAAATTATTTGTGAGAATTTTGTCTTGTTGTGAAAAGAAATTGTTTTACAATCAATTATTTCAACATCACACAATGTTTCATCTGTGCATCAAGAAAAACACGACATGTTTTATTGATGCATCATGAAAAAAATCAATATGAAAATGCACTGAAAAATTTTACCAACATAAAAAAAAATCTGCAGAGAGATATCATATTTTTTATCATCTTGCATTTTTTCTGCATCAAAATATTTTCTTCACGTGAAAAAAAAATCTTCAAAGTGGCGTCTGACATTTTTTCTCAACGTAATCTGATTTTTTCTTTGCAGCATTAGCAGGATTGTTTTAATTACATTTTATAGCACAATCAAAAATGATTGTATAGAACTTCTTTGACAAAATCTACTCGATTGCATGCAACTACTTTTAAACAATTCACATGATTCCTCATGTTGATGGCAACATAAAAAACAAAAAAATAATGATACTTTGATCAGATGCGAAAGAAAACTCATTTCATTGTTTTACAATCAATTTTATTTATAACTTAGTCGGTTGTAGTTTTTCATTACACAAAAAAATCTTGACTTCATTTTTTGGTTTCTTCACGAGAAATATATTCTTGTAGTCTCAACGTATGGCTCTCGGCATATAGGGCAATGTCTTGTTTTTGAAGCACATCCTTGACAAGCAGCAACGTGTCCACAAGGTAGGAAAGCGGTATCGTATTCATTGTTGTAGCATATTTTGCAGATTTTATGTGATTGCTGTACAATATCGTATTCTGCTTCTACATTATTACAATCCAAAATTTGATCGCCAAAGAATATCTCGAACAAATTATCAATTGTATTTTCATCATTAGTGTTAAAGAATTGTACTATCAATTGTTTTTTCTCCAAAATAGTCATGCTTTTTCCATTTTTCATTTTTCTTGAAATTTTTTCCACTACACCGCGACGTAAAATCTCATTTTTGTTTTCATAAAGTAGGTCGATCATTTGTGCTATTGTCTTTTTATGTAAAATAAATTGCACCAAATCAGACTCTGATTTTTCTTTTGCCAAAGCTTCTGCTAATTGTCTCAAGCTGTGCGTACTCATTGCGATATAGATTTTTTCTGAGTGATTTTTTTAAGATACACCATGTTAAATAATTGTGAAAAATGTTTGTAGTGAACAATTTTCAACGAAAGAAAGAAAGGGGAGAGGGATTTTTGGGTTAAAAACGCTCTAAATTTATACTTTTAACTTTTTATTGCAAATGATATAGAAAATTATACATCACTACTAGAATTTTCAGATGAATATACATGATCTGAAGCAGGTTTCCTAGAATAATATAACGTTTGTTCCTCAAAATCAAAACCAAGTCAAGTGGGAAAATACGTTAAAAAATGAGTGTAATGTGTAAATTTTAATGCAAAAGTTAAATATGACGTCATCGGATTCTGAGAAGGGGCTTGTGGGGGGGTATAGAGGTATGGGGGGGGGGTGGATGCCCAGTACAATTGGTGTATGTGCATTTTGTCCGAGATGAAATGCGACCTCATCAGGTCGGGCCCAAATTTTGGATCTACACGTTTTTGACACTCATAAATCAAGAATATGTGCGCTAAAAAAACGATTTTCGTGGATTCTACAGGAGAGGTTTGAAACATGTCCATGCAAAAGGAAAATCTCCAATTTCATTTTTTTGTTGCAAATGATGCTTTTCCAGGAAATCATTCCGGAATTTAGTATTTTTATTAAAAAAAATCCTAATTGCACGTGTGCAGAGGATCATATTTCAACTGGGAATGGATGTTTTCAAAGAAAAGTTGCGATCGTGTAAGTGTATTTTACTAGGGCCATTAAGTCTTGTTCGAAACATGTCCTAGTGCATACAAAGAGGGAAAATCTCAAATTTCATCTTTTTATCACGTATGGTGTTTTTCCAGTAAAATATCGTACAATTTTGAAACTTTTATGAGACATTTTTCATTGCATGTCTGAAAAATAATATTTGAATTTCGCAATATTGGATAATTTTTTAAGTGATGCATAACTTGAACTGGATATTTCAACCAAGTGTGTAAAATTGTTGTTATTCTATAATCGACAGTCAAACCAATAAGTTTGTTTTACGAAAGATAGGCCAACCTAATTCACGGAGAATACATATTTCGGATACACAATAACATGGTGAGTTCCATATTTTTGAATAAAGAAATTCATAAAAATTATATTTGACGAAACTGTTTTGCAGTTTTTGATAAATCATAATCCTACGAAAGAAGAAGCTGAGAAAATTCTGGAAAGATTTACACGAAAAAGACCACATTCCGATGACCCACCATCTTGGATAGAAGAAATTTTAAATAAAATGGAACGTGACATAGCTTCTGAGAAGTTACACAAAATTCAAAGGAGTGAGGTAGAGGAGTCTAACAAAGAAGTTAAAGATCAACTCATGTGTAAAAGAAAAGATAAGCTCACAGAAAAATACTTTGAAAAACAGGAGAAAAATCTTTACCTTGTAGAATATGTGACTGATTCAGAAGGAGATCAAGTACCTGCGGAAGATTTTTTATCTGATTTTGAGGAACAAACGTTATATTATTCTAGGAAACCTGCTTCAGATCATGTATATTCATCTGAAAATTCTAGTAGTGATGTATAATTTTCTATATCATTTGCAATAAAAAGTTAAAAGTATAAATTTAGAGCGTTTTTAACCCAAAAATCCCTCTCCCCTTTCTTTCTTTCGTTGAAAATTGTTCATTACAAACATTTTTCACAATTATTTAACATGGTGTATCTTAAAAAATCACTCAGAAAAAATCTATATCGCAATGAGTACGCACAGCTTGAGACAATTAGCAGAAGCTTTGGCAAAAGAAAAATCAGAGTCTGATTTGGTGCAATTTATTTTACATAAAAAGACAATAGCGCAAATGATCGGCCTACTTTATGAAAACAAAAATGAGATTTTACGTCGCGGTGTAGTGGAAAAAATTTCAAGAAAAATGAAAAAATGGAAAAAGCATGACTATTTTGGAGAAAAAACAATTGATGGTACAATTCTTTAACACTAATGATGAAAATACAATTGATAATTTGTTCGAGATATTCTTTGGCGATCAAATTTTGGATTGTGATAATGTAGAAGCAGAATACGATATTGTACAGCAATCACATAAAATCTGCAAAATATGCTACAACAATGAATACGATACCGCTTTCCTACCTTGTGGACACGTTGCTGCTTGTCAAGGATGTGCTTCAAAAACAAGACATTGCCCTATATGCCGAGAGCCATACGTTGAGACTACAAGAATATATTTCTCGTGAAGAAAACAAAAATGAAGTCAACATTTTTTTGTGTAATGAAAAACTACAACCGACTAAGTTATAAATAAAATTGATTGTAAAACAATGAAATGAGTTTTCTTTCGCATCTGATCAAAGTATCATTATTTTTTTTGTTTTTATGTTGCCATCAACATGAGGAATCATGTGAATTGTTTAAAAGTAGTTGCATGCAATCGAGTAGATTTTGTCAAAGAAGTTCGATACAATCATTTTGATTGTGCTATAAAATGTAATTAAAACAATCCTGCTAATGCTGCAAAGAAAAAATCAGATTACGTTGAGAAAAAATGACAGACGCCACTTTGAAGATTTTTTTTCACGTGAAGAAAATATTTTGATGCAGAAAAAATGCAAGATGATAAAAAATATGATATCTCTCTGCAGATTTTTTTATGTTGGTAAAATTTTTCAGTGCATTTTCATATTGATTTTTTTCATGATGCATCAATGAAACATGTCGTGTTTTTCTTGATGCATAGATGAAACATTGTGTGATGTTGAAATAATTGATTGTAAAACAATTTCTTTTCACAACAAGACAAAATTCTCACAAATAATTTTATTTCATTGACTTTAATCTTGCTCACATAGCAAATAGGTGTGATTATGAAGGAATCACACCTAATATGTTGAGATGAAAAGGGAATGTTGGTATAGATAAATATTGGCATAATGCATAACCCTGGTGCAATTGAAGTTTCATTTTTTTCTTCATTCTTCTTATCTTAAGAGGATTCAGATTGCAAATATACAAGATTAAAACAATTTACATTTACGTTTTCTCATCTTTTTATTTGACATCATTTGATTTTTATACACATGTTACATTTTAAGAAATATTTGATTTACTTGCTACAAAAGGAATTTCATGAAACAGGCGAAAATAATTGACTGGTGGATCAAAAGTATTGCTGTTTGAAAAATTAGAATTTTCCAATCTTTGCACACCTAAAGATTTACAAACATTGCTGTATCTCTCAAAATATTCTTGTACATACCACTGTACAGAACTATTGTAAATCAAAGTTGCATTTATAAATTCAGAAAGTAACATTAATTTTTCAAATTCTGCAATATTTAGAGATAAACGATCAATTCCATTATTTTGGCTGAGAATAAGTAGTTCAGAATTTTCCACAGCGCAGTAACTACGAATGTTCACGCAGTTGTCAAGTTGAATATTCAGCAACTCCAGTTTCATGTTGGCATCATCCTTTCCAGCATCCTCTCCCAATAATTTCCTTAAAGTTTGTTCATTGGCACAGAACGTTGTCCATGTATTTTGGGTGAATTCTACAGCGTCAATTCCATCCCAGTAGCTTACGGCACATATTTTAGCAACTGGTGAAAAATTCTCTGGAGAAAACCCGATCGTGATAAACAATGTACATGTTCGATTTAGAAAATAGGTGTATGCATTCAGTAGTTCAGGAGTTGTATTTTGTTGTCGATTTCTTGCATATTGTTCCTCATCCTTTCGAAGTTCCTCAGCAGGATCAGGATTATATTTGTTGAAGTGCTGCTTTGCCTTCATTACATTTGGAACTTGATGTGATCTTTCTTTTGTCTCCATATTTTCAGATAAGTTATTTTGTGATTTATCACTTTTCACTAAGAAAATGTCTTCCACTCATCAATAAATCAGGGATACAAATGAGACTTTTTTCCAATGTTCAAATTCCTATAAAATATTTTAGGATCTTTTGATCGTACTGACGAAATTTCCCGAGAAAATTATGCAAACGTATGCAAAATGTTTGTTTCATACACGATGAAACATGTTTGGACATGTCATGTCATGTTCATATCTCAGAATAAAGTCTAGAGGTAGGATGCGAGGGGCAAATAGAACTTTTTTCTAAATAACAAGTGAAGTTACTTTTTTAAAAAATTGTTTTTCAATGTAATAAATTAAATTTTGTTAACATTTATTCAGGGGGAGGATGAAGCTTTACGGTCAAAAACTAAAATTAATAGTATTCAGTGATGAAGTGCTAGTGAGTGCAAGGCTAAATTTCTTTATCAGAGTGTAAGAACGCAAATCTTTGACTTTATTTTAGTGAGTATCGCTTGAATTTTATTTTTTATGCCTATTCTACTGAGAGTCATCTTAAAAAAATTGATCTTCTACTAAAGAAAGAGGATTTCATCTTCTATTTTGTGATATGTGCCACAGAAATATACATAAATTTGATAATGAGTCATCAATGAAAAATGCATAAGTTAATTCAGCATCCCAGGTACCGAATTATAGAAGTGTATACAACATTTCATTCATAAAAATCAATTTTGTATGAAAAGTTGGTTCCTATTTTATTTTACTCTGCTGCCATTTCTCCACATAATCAAATTCTTAGGTAAATATTGTACATATATTTACAGATTTTTTCATATTTGCTAAATTAAAATAAGAGAAAACACAAATCAATAATTCACTTTGAATAATTTTGTTCTGTAATGTTGTAAAAATTCTCTAATGTCAGAGAAAAAGAACATTGTAATACAAAGTTATGAGAAATCTAACACTTTTTACATACTTTCCCACTTGCGATCAAGAGAGTTAAATGATTCATACACAAGACAAGAAATTTTGCCCACATTGACATTTTTTTCATTCATCTTTTAATTCTTTTATTTTATGCATGATACAGGAGCGCAAATTTCGAATAATCCCGCACAACTGCATAAAAATGTATAGCAACATCTTTGATCATCAGTTTGTTTATTTGAAAATTGAGGATCTGAAACTAAGATTCTTGAAATTTCATGGCAGTCACCATCTGCAATAAGCAGAAATTCAATATATTTCACGAAATTTATCACTTCTTATCTGAAATAACTGAATGAAAAATATTTTTTAGACAAATTGCATAAAATTGGTCGTTTGATCATATCATCAAGAGATGTGAATGATGTGAGATACAATCGTGTAAGTGAAGAATTAAGATATTTTTCGGCAATTTATGTTACAATTTAAAGAAAAAAGTTAAATATTTCAAATAATATTGAAATACGCAAGCTCAAAAGTTGCATGCTTTGAAAAACAAAAAACTGTTTACATGCAAATCTCAACTCAATGACGTTTCAATATCTATTGATCAATATCCAATGAAATTGGTTTAAATTGCATGACGGCATCAACATCATGCTGTTCAATAACCAATGAAAATTATTGATAGTTCTTATCGCCAGTAAAATTAGTGAATATTGCGAAATTCCACTCAATTTTACAATTATATTGTGCACTGCAAGACATTTTTTCCATGTTGCTTCATTCATCTGAAGGAATCAAATTGTCGCGCAAAGACTCATACAAATAGTCTCTCCCATATGGTCTCGAGCGCGCGAAAAGGTCTCATATTGCATTTGCATCTTTCCACACTTGGACAGTGCATATAGGCCAGAGACTATAGAGAATCCCGCTTAATGCATAGGAAAGACTTCTGGCAAACCTTCTATCATGCCACGAGTGGCATAATGGACAAGGTATTGGACTCGCAACCGAGAGGTCCCGTGATCAATTCTTAGGCATGGCAGATCTTTTCCCATATAAATTGTATAGGGAGAAAAAAAATACATGAGAAAGGGTCCACCATCGGGCCAAAAAATTTTCATGTCGCGAAAAAAATTACGGAAATAGTTAATAATAGGAATAACAGAGGGCGCGCGCATAGAAAATAAGAGCAGCGGTCGGTAAAAATGGCGGACAAAAATAAAAATAGCGATCGGAAATTAAAAATGGCGAACAAAAATAGGAGCAGCGTTCGGTAATAAAAAAAATGGCGGATGAAAATAAAAATGGCGGATGGGAATTCAAAATGGCGGACACGAATTCAAAATGGTGGCCAAAATTCAAAATGGTGGATGGGAATTCAAAATGGCGGACACGAATTCAAAATGGCGGCCAAAATTCAAAATGGCGTCCGAAACGTTTAACATTCAAAATTTAAACCCCGTGACGTCATCACATCATCGTGCTTCATCACATCATCGTGCTCAATCACATCATTGTGCTCAATCACATCATCGTGCTCAATCACATCATTGTGCTCCATATTCATTTAGAATTTAAGTTAAAAATCAAAAATGTGAGGAGCGGGGAGGGGGAGCGGGGGGCGGGGAGCAGGGGATTGGCCTGATGGTAGCACATCGACCAGAGCCCCCACCCTCTGTGACGTCGCCAACATCATCGTGCGCAATCATGACGTCAGCCACATCATTCTGCGCGCACGCCCATTTGAATCAGCGACTATGCTATTTACATCACTCTGCGCAATCCTTACTACTTATAGTGTATATTAATTTTATAGAAAGTCACTTATTTTATAGTTTGTATAGTATTTAAGAATTCAGGTACCGTGGCCACTGACCGCCCGGTCAACCCGTCGGAACGATCAGGGGCATATTACAGTTCTATTTGTAGTCCAACATCTTGTAAGAATTTTATTATTTTACTGTGACCCATAGGGTCACACGGGTCACACAATAAGGATTTTATGGATTGGTTCCCTAGAATATTATTTCTTGGTCCAATGTATTTCCGGCAAATGTTAAGAATATGAGGAATGTCTTTTCGTTACAATATTCACATACAGGTGGGTTGTTACGTTCCATTTTGTATTTATGCGTTAATCTTGTGTGTCCAATTCGGAGCCTTGCTATAGTGGTACTTTCATTTGTTGTAGTGTTTGGAGCTAATGAAAATCCTTTTATGTTTGGGGAGAGAGTTGCAGTAAAGTCTCGTACTTTCCTTCTTACCCATTCAGAACACTTATCCTCCTGATTTTTCACGATGATAGACTTTATTCCATTCTTGGTTATATCAGTAATAGTGGGGGCTTCGCCATTTGCAGCTTTCTTTACTTCCAAATCCGCCTTGTCATTATCGGGGATACATTATTTTTAAGCATTGAAATAATTTAAATTTAAAATATTACTTTAAAAAATATTTCTTCAATACACTTTACATTATTGAAACAAATATTTGTGAATACAGTTGACTCTCACTAATTCG
Source organism: Phlebotomus papatasi (assembly GCF_024763615.1). NCBI lineage: Eukaryota > Metazoa > Arthropoda > Insecta > Diptera > Psychodidae > Phlebotomus > Phlebotomus papatasi. The sequence goes on along the minus strand of NC_077224.1, from coordinate 77,000,929 downwards.
GCTCTTTTACGATCGAGCTACTTTTAATTTGGGCGGCAGTTAAATTTGAAAAAAGCTTGTTGACATTTTCCATGTTTGTCTAAGTTTATCAAATGTAGTATATATGCCCAATTTACCACGGTTGGACTTAGTTATAATGTGATTTTGCATTATTAAGAAGTTTTAATGCGGTTCACAATATGTATGAGTATATAAAATTAATATGAGTATGCAGATGAACAAAAAATCGTTCCATTTCAAATAGTTTAACGCCCGAATTTCTCTCTAAATCAGGTGAGATTTCGGTCCCAAATGCCCGAATTTGAGAGTCTACTGTAATTATTTTATACAAAAATTTCAACTCTACATTTCCCACCCTCCCATGCATCTGTTGCCGTCTTAAATTGCGTACACACTAGACTATTTTCATTCAATAATCCAAATTTATGTCTATATATTTTACTAATGTGTAGGCGATTTTCATCAATATCACATATTGATTGCGAATATTTGAATTTGAATTTGAATTTTATTCAAATTATTTAATATATAGATGAAATTTTTTCCTAGTGTATAGACAGCTTTAGCGTTGATGGCGTTGATGACCAGCTTCCGAAAGAAATGCTTCTTTACTGGCTGTGTAATCTTTCAAACTTTGATGTTACAACCCAGCGAGAACAGTTAACTGAAAAGGCAGCATTTTCAGAAGATTTTTGCTCAGTCGATCAGCAAAAAAATGCTGACCGATCAGCAATTCTCGAACAAAAGGTGTTAACCAAATGGCATAGCTTCGAAAGTCTAGTTTTAAAGTTAGCAAAATTAAGCTGAAAATACATGTTTTCAGCAGAATTGAAATCACTTAGCATTTGGTTTTTTGGAAATTTGCATTTTAAATTTTACAATGGCAGAAACCTAATGCCAAAGCACTGTTTGAGCAGGTTTAATAGATAAATATATAAGGTAGGTTACTCATATTTAATGCCATTCCTCATTAATGCCACCCCTAATAAATTTATATATCTTTTGCCGTCACAAACCCACCCACGGAAGCATCGGGGTGGTTCTTTCAGAGATCGAACTAAAGTAGATCTCCAGAGTTTATTTCTTACCAAACTCCAGCCTCTTTCCAAACTGAGGAGTAAAATATTACACTCTCTTATAGTTGCAATTTTCTATGAGATGTTCGTAAAAATTATAGCCTACAGCGAAAAATTGTTTTATTTCGGAAAATCGCAAATGAAATCGCAACAATATATTTATAAATGTATGCAAATTTTCTTGACGCACTACAAGGATTCTTATGACCTAGTCTTAAAAATTTAATTAGCGTATATTAAGGCCATTAAGGCGATTCAGTAACTTATTTGGAACAAATCTCCTGTGTGTATGCAAATTTTCTGGATTCATAAAGCCATTTTGCGCATTTTTTTTAACCCTCTAACGGGTAAGACCGCCTCCAGGCGGTCTTCACAAAAATCACATTTACAGCGACAATAAAGGGTTTATTTATTTAAAAGTGCTATAGTGTCCTCGGTAATAGTCTTATAAACATCTCTTGAAAGTTTGAACTCATTTTGACTCTTCGTTTTGGTGCTATTCCCAGTTTTGTGTGACAGGTCAGAGAAAAAGCAACAAAAAATATTTGTGCAAAAAAATTCATTTCCAATTTCCATAAAAATACCGATTTAAAGTTATCTGACTAAAATAAATTTATTTTTTACTGAAAGATATGTCATTCTACTTTGTATCGAGGGGTAACTCATTTCAGGGAACTCGAGCCAATCTGGTTGGGGAACCCATACATTTTTTTCAGGAAACCCGGGGAACCCATATATTTTTTTGGGAACTCGAGCCAATCTGATTGATTATGAATTACCCCTTGCTTTGTATATGTTATTTAAAAAATTTGAAAAAACTAAAAATGTGAATTTTAGAAGCAAAAAGAGTTTCAAAAAATTTTTATATTTTCTCACCTAGCGCCTAAACTAAAAAAGATAGTAAAGAATGGATGTTTTTTTCGACTTTATTGGATCATAATTATCCTTGAAAACATTGTTTTAGAACTTTTTCTCGCATATTAAAGAAAACACTGTTAGAGGGTTAATTTCGAAAAGGTACGTAACAACAGCGACCCTCTGTACAGAAGTTTGGAAACATTGGGTTTCCATCGTTTTACCCTGAAGGTTGGAAAACAATGCTGAGACGGCGATGGCCGCATAGTAAGGTGGGCTACTCCTTAGTATTTGTTTTCTCAGTGCAAAAGTAATTCATTTTTTTTATTTAAAAATTTTTTTGGACTGTTTTCTTAGCTTGATGTTGATAATATTTTAAATTTAAATATCATTACTGCGTTTGTAAGTTATTCGAAAGATAACCCTAATGCAATTCAGTCCCAAAAATGTACTTTATCTGGAGAGCCTTCGCTCCGTATAATGGGTTTTTAGATAAAAGCGCACAACTTCAACTTCATAACTCATAATTTAACTACGGATAATTGTAAAAAAAAACGTAATAGTTACACAAGTGTTGGTGGTAGATTAGTTTACAAAATCCTTTCCAAAGTACAATGAATATTAATATACATATGCATAATAAATGGTAATTCTGTATTAATATACAAAACTACCTGGGTATAAAATCTGATAAAGATTTAAGATATATAGGGGAAAGCGCGCGACCTTCGGACGATTTACGCTTCGCACAAATAATTTTTTTCAATTTGTTATAAATGAATTTGGCCCATTTGGCCCATTATAATATTGTATTTTATTAGGTAGTCCAATACCTCAAATTTTCAGAAAAGACCTATGGGTGAATTCCTTGACCTATTGAGTGAACCGCTTGATCTAAACCATTTAGACAATCGAAGGAATCGAAGCTAGCACAAAAACGGGCTTCAACTTCAACTATTCACTGTCACTGATCCAAACACAAAACAAGCACTGAGGTGGGTTGCTGTGATATAGTAGCGGCACTGGATATATACGAGCTGTGAAATAAAGCGGCTACCCGCGCCGTATCGAGGGATAAGATAAAATAGGAGTGGGGAAGCATAAGGGACCCAACTGTGGCCTGAATGCATCAATAATCCAAAATGTAGAACTGATCCCTGGTAAAATCTTATCTCCCGAATATTTTTTTAGTGTTTGCACCTGCTCAAGTAATTTTCTTTCATAAGGATTCTTTTAATGATTATTTTCACATAATTCTTTGCAAAAGAATTAAAAATTTTGCAAACGCGTTTTGGATATCGTCGATTGCAGCTACATCTGTCGTATCTGCATTTCTTTTGTGTCAGCATTTCACGCAAGAGGGGACGTCTGTATTGTAGTTGCTCCGAATGCAGATACAAAACAAATGCAGATACGACAGAGGTAGCCGCAAACCGACGATATAACGACGGCTTTACTCATACTGTTTTATCGCAGAATAATAACTTTTCGGGAGAGCCAAGTTGGCAAAATCCTTGTCTGTGTCCGTATAAATTTCTTTTAGAAAAAATTGAAGAAAAAAAAATGAATAGCTCGTCACTCGAACGTCAGATGATCACCGAATTTTCACCAGTTGTTCAGCTCGATCCCAGGAACATATCTGTCCGAGTAATATAATTTTAAATCGCCTTAAAATAGTATGGAATAGAGCCGTCGATATATCTGGCTTGTGGAATTACGTGACATTAAAATAAAAATTATTATAAATAATTTTGTGCATTCAAAACTCTAAATTTATCAAATTTAGAAAGTTTACATATTGAAAAACTGATACAAAAAGAATGAAAACAAGTGTTATTTTTGGTGGAAGCGAAATTCCTAGGGAAATCGAAGGACATTTCTGTAGAGGAGTCTATGGAAAGTCCTACAATCATTAAATCAGATTTTGTTGGGGGGCCCTTTGGAATCAAATTTTAACATTTTCTTAAATTACTTTTTTCATAATATTTATTGAAATGCAACCTTACAAAGAGCCAGGCCGCTTTCTATAATCATAATGCAAAAATTCTGGTACTTATCCTGGAGGCCACTTGAGTTGCCGACCACCCATAACGTGCAAATGCAAATGATAAACGCTCTGGCATCCTTCTGGCCCATTGTTGACCACCAGACGGAAGCCTTTGGGTGCCTTTTGCTTGCCCAGATTCCCTGCAACTTGCATCAGATGCCCCAGAAGCTGCGAATGCAAAATGGAAGGATTTAATTGACTTTAAGAGGAAGTCATTGAGAAGGGACAAATATACATTTTCATCAGCTTCCTTGGCCAGTTCCACCATTGCAATTCTCCGTTTGGGAATCACGAGAAAGTGCACAGGAGCCTGTGGTGCGATATCATTAAAGGCCAGACAGGTGTCATCTTCATAAATCACATCAGCAGGTATCTCTTTGCTGATGATCTTATCAAAGATTGTCGGCTGACTCTCTGCTCCGGATGCAGCGGCTTCACGAGCCTTCTGCGCCTCGTCGCTGAAATAACGAGAGAACAGATTGGTTCTACATGCTCTTGTTGTCTGGAAGACTGTTGGGATGTTAATTAAGCGAAGTTTTTGCAAAATTGACATGATTTTCACAAATTTATAATATAAAAAGGTTTTTATTACTTTGACATGGTTGAACAGAAGAACTTTGCTCCACGGAAAAATCTACCGAACCGGCAAGGTAGCGCTAACTGGTGGGCAATCTGTGTATTTAACTCTTTCGTCTCTTTTGGGACTTTGAGTACCCAAAGCAGCATATGAATGTTTTGTGAAAAACAATGTTTTTTAATTATTCAGAACTGATAAAAATCCTATTCTTGTGGATGATTACAAACTATAAGGATGTCCAAATGTAAGATATTTTTTTGTAGGACCTCAATTAATTCCTGCGCTTAGATATTCTTGATTAAAAAATGATGAAATTGGCTTGCAGCATATGCTGCGGTCCGGAAAGAGTTAAATTGGTTTGTCGAGTGCACAGGTAGTGCTGCAAACACTAAGGAAAAATGAGGGAATCTGCAGGGAAAATTCATAAATTTTGATTTCTGTGAAGACAACGAATTTCTCTTATCACACTTGCACATTAAAATTTTAATATGATTCACATTAATTGTCGCTTGTGAGAGTCTAAATGTGTAATTTGTGTGTTTGAATCATTTTAAATTCAAAATTTGATCTATTTGTTGATAAATAGATAAACTTGGCCCGCAAAATTTGATATAAATTGATTTATAGCATTATCTCTTTCGCGTCATTAGAGTCATATATGAGCCGGGAAAAAACATTTTTTTGACTATTTAAATTAATTGAAATCTATCGGTTTGTGCACGACATCATAATAGAAGGATGTAAGATTCTTGGATAATTTTCTCAAGACCCCAGATATTCAGGAAAAGAAAATATTTGAGATCAAAAATCACTAATTTCGAACTTTGTGAAATGACTTTTCTTTTTTAAAATTTTTTATATTAATTTATTTTTTTCAGCAAAAAGTTCTTTAGAAACACAAAATAGAATATCCGAAGATTGTATATTGCATATTTTGATATAATAAACTACTCTCAATTTTCCAGAAAAGCGTGTAGATTTTTCCGGGTCATATATGACCCTATTGTCCCCAAGGGTAACAGTGTTTTCGCCCCAAACCTATAGTGAAATGTATTTGGGACATTGTTTTTCTTTGTGAAATCCAGAAGGAAAATATCTTGTTCCTGAACATTTCATCTTATATCTGATGGATTATAACATATTTTGCAATATTTTGGAGTATTCTGCAAGCGTCCCATATTGTGCAATTGTATTGTGTGGGGATAAGTTTATTTTTGCCAAATACCACTCAAAATATTGTGACAGAGACTGTTCAAGGGATTACCAGGAAGATTCCTTGAACACCATGAGTACAGTGTTCATCAAGACAATCTAGTTTGCCATGGTTTTAGCCAAATTAATAAATTCAAGCAAAAAACTGTTAGAAAGCCCGTGATACAGATTTTAAAAAGATATGTGTACTTCCCTTGCCGACAATAGGGTCATATGTGACCCAGAGTTTTTCCGAGTTTTCACGCAATGAAAAATTTTTCTCCTCTCAGAACTATTGGATGAGTTCATATATTCTGTCAGTAGAAGAGGTCGAAAGTTTGGAGTGGTATATCTCAGCTCCTGATGAATATAATTGGATGAGTGAACTATTGTTGGAAAGCTTGGTTCATTAGCTTTTAGAATCTGGTATATGTAGTTTGCTATGAGTAAACCATGGTCATCCAGAACCATTTATGTCGAAGAAGACACTTTTTGCAGCGTCATTTTTGACCATCTACTGCTGGGACCAGGAGTGACCCACAATTCTCGCACTTGGACTGTTCGTTAGAGGAACTCAAAGGGTATAATTTGTAGAAGAAACTTTTTTTTTTTGGACATCTTACTTTTTTTTATTCATCGACTTTTGCAAGAATTTTAACATTTTACACGCATAGAAAAAAATGACAGAAATCCTTCTATCTCATTTTCTGGACAAACTAATGAAGATATCGACTTGGAATGTTCTAAGTACTCCCCCATAAGTTGATCTAAGGAATCCAAATATCACATCAATTTCATCCCCACGTCTATCCTTCCCCTCCAGAAACCACTCTTTTAGGATTACTGTAATTTTTTCCTTGCGTTTAACACTTCAAAATTCTTGTAAAAGTCGATGAATAAAAAAAAGTAAGATATCCAAAAAAAAAGTTTCTTCTACAAATTATACCCTTTGAGTTCCTCTAACGAACAGTCCAAGTGCGAGAATTGTGGGTCACTCCTGGTCCCAGCAGTAGATGGTCAAAAATGACGCTGCAAAAAGTGTCTTCTTCGACATAAATGGTTCTGGATGACCATGGTTTACTCATAGCAGACTACATATACCAGATTCTAAAAGCTAATGAGTCAAGCTTTCCAACAATAGTTCACCCATCCAATTATGTTCATCAGGAGCTGAGATATATCACTCCAAACTTTCGACCTCTTCTACTGACAGAATATATGAACTCATCTAATATTATATTTGATCATAAAGCATTAGGAAAAACTCAATTTTACATGAATTCACTTGCTGAATAAAAGTGTGACGCGAAAAAGTTAATGCGAAAAATTAATGCGATTTTCTCTTTAATTTTTTAATGTGAAAAATATTTATGCTTTAGGTAAATTTAAACTTATTTTTGCAGGCCAAGTCCACTTCATTATCAATAAATAGAAAACCCCCAAAAATTAAGTGACTCAAAGACACAAATAACATATTTGGACGCTCACAAGCGACAATTAATGTGAATCACATTAAAATTTTAATGTGTAAGTGTGATAACGCCGTTATGTTTTTTTTTGAGAATTAAAAAATCAAAAATATTCTTTTCGACCACATTTTATTTAATACAGTACATTCTTATTTTAAAATTAGAAGGTAAATAAAATATGTTTCCTCATGAATTTTAACATTTCTCATTCAAATTCAACTTCTTGCAACAGAAATCTTTTTTTTTTGCATTCATCTCTCTTCAAACATTCTCAATATTTTTTTTTCATTTTAGCAGCTTGAGAGATTCCAAAAAAAAATATTAAAAAGAAAATTTTTCAATTCGTATATACCAAGAACATTCATCTTGAGTGTTAGTTCACTAAAATGACTGAAAAAATCCTTAAAATAAACCTTATTAAAAAAAAGTTGATTACATTACAAAAATTAGTAATCGCCATCACAAATAAAATAATGCAGTAATTGATACCACAATGGTTTGTTTTCTTTTTTCAATCTTAACATTATTTAATCCCTTATCTTCTTACTGAAGGACAAGGGATTAGTTTGTCTTCTCTCTTTATACACTTTCAAGTGGTAGAGAAGCAAATTTCAAACATAATAAAAAAAAGAACTGTGAAAATTCCTTTTTTCCAAATAAAAAAGAACGAAAAGAAAATGCAGCATTAAAAAGCGAGATAAAAATTAAAAGAATTTTGGATACTTGATTTTGTTTTTTTTTTCTTCTTTATAGTTTTTCTTGGCATTTCAGAGAGGTAATTTGTCTTAAAGGTAATCACACAATTCGCATGAATTAATTTAAAAATCCTCTTTTCCCCCCCAAAAATATTTTCAGTTGATTTTCTTTCTTTTTTTTTAGAGATTAATACATTTTGTTAAAATTGAAAGATGAAGAAGCAAAACTTAATATCAAATGATTTACACAATTTTTTTTGGCTACAAACTCACTGATTAGCAAAAAATTTGGATCAAATTCCTTTTTTTCCTGAAAGCACAACGTTCTTGGTAATTTTTCTATTTTTTCAAATTGTTCTTTTTTCTTGACAGAAATGGCTCAATAACAAAAATTTTAATCAATGATTTTTTCATCTTTGAGAATCATCAGAAAAGAAAAAATTAACCAAAAACGTCTTTCTCTCTTTCTTCTCTCAATGTATAAACTTACGTTTTAAGAAAGTATGATGTAAGGCGCTCCCCTTTTGCTCTTGAGGAGGGCTTTTTTTTTCTTCTTTTAGAATTTCATGATCCTATTTCTTAACAAAACTTCTCCTCTTTCTATTCTATTCATTTCTCTTTTTTTCACACTTAGAAGTCAATAATATTCTTGTTTCGATCACGAAAATTCCGGGCACTTTTTCTCACAGTTGACCTCTTATTTTTCGAGTAAGACCGCAATTGTCTATCACATTTGAAGGGTGAAGAGCTATTCCTGACCCGTTTTGTTACTGGAAGAACGGAAATTGTATCTGCAAAAATATCAACAAAACAAAAAGAAAATTTATAAATTAAGAAAATTGGGTAGTGTTTTAAAAATGGTTTTTATCGTCATTTCAAAATCCTAATTTAACTCATTTAACTTTAAAAAATATTAGGTTTAAGGGCAGAATGACATTGACAGTAAAATGCTCACCGTATTTTCGTTGATTTACGCATTTTCATTGCAATTCTTACGCAAATTCTCGATTACCGTATTACCTTATCTCATACTCGGTGGCATTAGATGAAAATAATATAAGAAAATTGAAGAAATAAATCGAAAATTCGATAAACGGTGAGCAAAAAAACTGTAAGAGAAATTAGTCGTAGTTTTTTTTTTGCTCACCGTATATCGAATTTTCGTTTTATTTCTTCAATTTTCCTTTATTATTTTCACTAACTACCACCGAGTATGAGATAAGGTAATACGGTAATGGAAAATTTGCGTAAGAATTGCAATTAAAATGAATAAGTCAACGAAATACGGTGAGCATATTACTGTCAATGTGATTCTGCCTTAATTCGCAAATTTCAAATTTGATAATTGGAAATTCCAATTTTTTTTTCATAAAAAAAAATAACGCTGCAAAGCGTCACAATTTTGGCGAATGCTCATCTTCAAAAATTGAACATCCCCAAAATTTATAAAACAGGAATGAAACCATCTATAAAATTAAAAGCTAGTGATAAGCCTAGAACAGCTTATTGTAGGTGAGATTCTTAACGTAAACTAACTCGGAATGAATGCATGCAAATTCGATTTAAAGCTGAAGTTTGAGGACACCATTCAGTTATCTTGAATCAAATTCGTTAAATTATATAAATTCTGTATTTAAACCAAAATATCAAAGATTTGGATGGAGTGACAAAAAAGTGATATTGGGTAAATGTCCTAATTCAAAACCATTTCCACACGCTTTAACTTTGACAGAAAATTAAACACATTGAGTTCATATTTTTTCTGAAGAGAATTACATAAATATGCTCCTTGACTCTTCTAGAATGTTACTGTTTAATGAAAATTATTTAGATATAATTTGAAAACTTCTTAAATACAAGAAAAATACGTGAGCGTAAAATGCTTCTATTGCAAACAAATTAATTCAAATGGAGACAAGGGACGTTTTCTAATTGGAGACAAACAGTGTATAAGTGAAACCGCGACGAAAGACTTCCAAAACCTTGTCGAGTTGCTCCTGAGTGCAGAATTTGTTCTTATTCCTGGGCTTTCTCCTTGCCCATCTAAAACAAAAATGAAAATCTCTCCAAAGGATCATATTTCAAGGGTTTCTATTGAAGTAATTGCAGACACTTCAGAAAAACCCTTTTTGTTCACGAAATAGGTAATTATTTCATTTGAGAACTTCACGTACCGTTAACAATAAAGATTAGCACTTAATTTAAATAACATTAACCAGAAATGTGACACTAAATGTTAAACAAAACGAATAAACAACAGTCACCTCATTGTGTTTTTCATTGGAAAACATGGTCGATCTCTGAAAAAATTCGATGGTGAAAAGGTACACTATTAATTTTTCTGAGAAACTAACAAATTAAAATTTGTGAATATGAATGGATTTTCGCTTTATTTGAAGCAAAATTAACTAAATAATGAAACTGTGGTATAGAAAATATATAAATATAGTAATTTAGTACTGTATTTATCGTGAAAACAATGACGTTTCCATTTGGAGTAGCGAAAAATTTCCATTTAGACCAGGTTTTGAATTAGCTTAATTTACCCTATCAAGGATTTGGATGGATTGACAGAAAAGTGATATATGGGTGAAATGTAGACCAGAATGTTCTCTATAATTTTACCGTAAAACTTTATCTGATCGATCAGAAGCCGAGATAATCGATGTTGTTTGTTTCTGAACTTGTTTTTTCGACCAGAGCGCCCCAAGTGTTCATTTGATAAACTTCAACTATATGAAAGAATTGTTGTATTTTGTGAAACTTTTCATTTAAAACCCTATTTTAAGTGTCTTGGTCGAGTAGAAGCAGTCAAATTGGCATCTGAGTGGTTTCAAAGCGTTATTATGGAAAAAGTCAATTTTTCACACTTAAACGGCAAAATCGGAGATAGCGTAGTCTGAGCGGAAAATGAAGTATGGACGAAATGTAGACACAAATGTCCTCTACAATTATGTCGAAGTAATTATCAAAATCGGTTGAGCGACAGTCGAGATAATTGAGGTTATGGGATATTGAAATCGGTTTTTCGACTGTGGCGCCCCTGGTGTTGGTCCCACAAAACTCAAATGTTCTAGAAAGTTGTAGCATTTGGTGAGATCTTTCGTTTAAGCCCTCACCCATCAAAATCGGTCAAACAGAACCGGAAATATGATGTTTTGAATTTCGTGATGTTTGACCCGTCATATCTCTGGTTCTATTATGAACACAGCGAACCCACGCCACTTTTTGGAAACGTCCTAGACTAGGCTACAACATTCTAAAATTTGATTAACTTGCACAATGGAGTTTTTGAGAAAAATGAGTTTGAATTTAATGAATTGTGACGCTATCGAAACGCCACCTGTGGCCACTTGACAGTCTTATGTCTAAATTAAATTTTTGTTAAACATACTAGAAAAAAGTTAACAAAGGTTAAAAAACTCAAGTTTTCAAGAATGATTCTATTATTATGGCCGCCACTGTATATTCGTGATCAGGTGGCCAAACACATTTTGCAAAGTTTTTCAGGCCGATCGGAGAACACGAGATTTTGTTAGGATTATTGTAAGTGAGATGATTGTTATGAATCTCACCTAAATATGTAATATTTTAAAATTTAACTTCAAATTAGTCAAATTTTAATTTAAAAAAAATTAATAAATGGTTTCATATTTAAAAAAGTATGTTTCAATAATTTTTTTTTAATAAAAAACTCTTTAAATCCATTTTATGAAAAAATACTTCAAAACACTTTTAATTTAGAACACTTAGTCACTTACTTTTAATTTATTACAAAATCTATTCAAATTGTTAAAAAGTCAAAGATATACTTACTTGGAGTTTTGGAGATCTCGTAAGATTTAAGAATTCTCTTGGTCTCTTTCAATTCCTTCATGAGAAGCTCATTTTTCTGTCGCTCCATTGACAATTCCAAGGAAAGCTGTGCCTTTGATTTTGTATCCGTCAGACAGAGGAGCCTTTAAATTAGGAAAAGAAATCAAAAATTAGCATTTAATCTTAAATACATTCTCCTTTTTTTTCGAAATAAAATCAACTCACGGATGATTGAAGATGGAATTGGGCGATGGTCGCTGTTTGGGATCTGGATGTGTCATTAGTTTAATAAGATTGTTGAATTCACTGCTCAATCCAGGTAATTCTGGAATATTCCCATCTCTCAGCCGATGCCATTCAGGACCATTCTTAGGCAGAGGACCACCACCTCCAGCTTCATAGAGAGTAATTCCAAGCGAGAAGATGTCAGCTTTTGGCAGATTGGTAAAATCATCGCGGAGTATCTCTGCTGGCAAATATCGACAATCACCCTCCTCTACTTGAGGATCCAGCACAGACGTTACATGACCCAAATCACCAATCTTGTACGTTATCACATCGCGTTCGGTATCATCGAAGATATCCTCAAAGCCATCGTCTGGATTTTCGACTGCGGTTAACCTTAAAGGACGATTTTTCTCTTTGTAATCTTCATTCTTTTAGTAGACAAAAGCAATTTATTTCGCGTTTCTTAATTCTCCAAAGCAAACTTACCTTTGAGGAGCTTTAGTCAGAAAAATATTTCCAGCTTTGAGATCCATATGAACCAAATCATTTGAATGGATATATCTGAGAACAAAAATTAAGGAATATTCCCAATTAATATCCTAAGAACATCTTCATTGAAGCATTCATTTGGGAGAAGTTCAACAAAAAAATAAATATTGAACACATTGAACAGATCAAAAAATATTTTAGGTCACGCCCTTTTCAAAAGTTAAAGTTAACAAAACTTAATATATTTTTTTATTGTATACAGATAAAAAAATGTGTTATTTAAAAGTAATAAAATATTATTTCCTAGTGAGTTTAGTATTAAATAATAAATAATTATTAGCATTATTAGTATTGAAATATTTATTCATAATTTATGTAAATGATTAGATTATTTTACTTTTTCCAATAAATTTTATTAATGATTTTTTGAATATTTTATGTATAAAAAAAGAAACAAACTGAAACTTTATAAAAATACACCCCAGAATTTCAATTGTGGGCGGAGCTTAAATAGACTCAAGTCAACAATAATCCCGCCCTATAAAAATTTTGTTCTTCACATAATTTAATTTAAAATGATCACAAAAGCTGAGATTGTAAAGAATCTCAGCTAAAATGTCTTTCTAGTATTTTTGCAAGTGGTTAACATTTAAAGGCTTTGATGTAGAAACAACTATTACCTACAAGTGGGCGCAGTCGCCCTTACTTTCTTCACCATTCACGTAGTTTATGTTCCCAAAATAATTTTTACGACAGTTGTATGACTGTTTGTTTAACAAAATTACTTATTTTTAGGTTTTCCTCATAAGACAGCATTTTTATGTAACATTGTTAAATCGAGTTAATCTGTATCAAAAGGTTTTTTTCAAAAATAATTTTAGACCACGCTTCTTTCAGTAAAGTGTTTTTTTTTTCTAATATTTTTTTAATTTTATTTATTCCAATAAATACATGTCCAATAATGGACATTGTAATATCGCTCTAAAATAGACCATTATTACTTGTACGGAAAAATAAACCACGCCTTCAGACAAAAAATAATAATGTTTAAAAATATGTTGCATTGCATTTAACAGCTTGTAAGAAAACTGAGTAGCGACATCTAGGGTAAGTGTGCCAAATTCCGGCCAGCTTGCAATTTCGGCCACTTTTTTGTTCCTCGAAATTTCCATGAATTTTTAGTTTTTGCATTACTAGAGGTTATACAATTAAAAAAAATAACAAAAACCGTCGCTCCGACAAACGAGATGATGTGAAAAAGACATTATTGGAAGAATTCCGGAACTAATGAAGGTGGCCGAAATAGGCCACCAAAACTATGTTCACAGTTTTATTCATTTTAAAATGTATTATAAGAATGATTTTAGAGAAACTAAAGACGATAATTTGTCTACAAGGTTCTAAGCAACACTCCTTAAAACGAAGTAATTAAAAAAACAATATGTATTAAAAATATTACATTTCAAGCTTGAGACTTAGGCACTTGCATGCAACTACAGTAGAGTTCCTCAGATTTGAACATTTGGGGGGTGTAGATGACATTTCTCAATCCTCAAATTTGAACAATATTTTTAAAAACGTAACGGAATTCATGTGAAATGCACTTTCCCTAAAATTAAGAAAAATAACTTTAGAGAATAATATCAATGTAATTTGTCGTGAAATATATAGTAAAGCCATGTAACTCTGACGATTGCAAAACTCGGATACCGCGACCGATTTAACTCCGATAAATCCACTTAAAATATAAATTATATTTTTATTTCCATATTTAATCACTGCAGTAACATAATATAACTATTCTACTTTAAGAAAAACCTAAAATTATATTTTTATCGGTTTAATAAGTGGGTGAAACAAATATTTTTCAAACTCGGGTCAGCTGGGTTGTGTACTAAAAATTTAATTTCCTAGAAAATTTTGCTGTTGACAGTCCTTCGCTGGAAAACGTTCAGTGGTTTTTCTTTATTATGAAATATTATTTTCAATCAAAATTATTAATAAAAGTTAGTGTAGTTATTGATCTACAAAGTGAGTAAGAGTATATTAACTTGATACTCTGTATATTAACTGAGACTCTCGATCCTCCTGAAACTCAACTGATTTTCGACACACTAAAACAGTGCTATTTTTGGCCAGGAGAAATTCCAAAACGTCGCCAGAAGAAGAGGGTTAAAGTCAGCAATGTGAATTGATGAAATAAAACTTAAAAAAAAAATATTTTTGAAATACTATCTTCTCATTTTTATGCAATAAACTCTTCCTTAAAATGAGCATCCGAGTTTGATCCAATTCAACGGAGTTAGAAAAAAGCATCGCAGTAAGGTTCTTGCGAATATATTAATATTATCGTAATTTTATTAATTTTCTTCAATTTTATTGCTAAAATTTTTTTCTATTGTGATTCTAAATGAAACAAAGAATAATTCTATTGATTTGGAATGGGGAAAAAATATTTCATCAGTCCAAAAACAAGCGTTAAAGTCGCACTCTATGAAAAGCATCGGAATTACCTCGCTTTACTATATAGAATTTGTTGCGGAAGTTAATATAATACGATAATAATGAGGAAACATCAGAAAAAAATATTTCTAATTCAAACTTCACGCAAATCTTTCTTCACATAACCTCAAATTTTACATTTTGAACTCAACCGTCGTTCAAATTTGAGGAACTCGACTGTATGCCGAAATTTGGCACACTTACCCTATCGAGCAAAGGAATGGCCGCCAACAGACCTTAAAACACGCACGCACCCTATACATTAAGGCATTTTTCAAAAATGATTTTACAAATTGACTCCCAGTGATAGGCAAATATTCATAATTATGTGCATAATCCCGAAATGCATAATTCCGGGACTGAGTGTAGTAGGTGGAAACGTCAAAATTTTGTCAAAAATCGTTCCTAAAGTTTATAGATCTTTAAAGTGTAGTGGCAACTTAAGAAACTTCGAAAAGAAAAAAAAATATCTGTTTAAAATTTGGGATATATAAAGTAAAAATTTATGCATTGCGCTCTTTTGACGTCCTGCTCAGTTATATACCCTTTCTTTCCTTTATTTATTTTTCAAAAAGTTCATTGACATTATTGGAAAGGACGAGTTTTTTCGAAAGCATTACATGGAATGTTAATGTGTTTCTATTTCTAAAAATTAAATTATCAAAATTTTAATTAAAACAAAAATTGGGAATAATAATAAATCCTACAGCAATTCAATAAGATTTCAATATCCAATTTAAAAATAAAATCTTGAAAGAACCATTTTAAAATACTCCAAACTTCAAAAGTTTAAATGCCCAAAAACCCGTCCAAATGACCTGAAAAAATTGTCTTCCCAAACCACAAAATCTGACCTGAAGGCTTATCCCCGACATATAATATTGCCAAAGCACAAATCCTCAAGAGATTATCACACATTTCCAATGAAATCCCCAAAGAATTCTTTTAGCACATTTGATAGCAATTTTCAATAATGATTTTTCACATTAAATTATAATGGATATTTTCAAGTATAAACTTGTGCGATAACAAAAAGAAAAAACAAGAAACTTACCTCAGTCCCTCTGTAATATGAATGAGAAGTATTCTGAGTTCGGATTCATTGAGATGTCTCGTTTGTAGAAGCGACTGAAGACTTCCTCCATTGCAGTATTCATTCTGAATAAGCATGTGATTATTTTCAGCCCAGGCTGAATAATATCGCACCACATTGTCATGTTTTCCCAGCACAGCATGGGCCCAGACTTCATTTAGCGCGATCCGTCTAATTTTTTTTTAAATCGAAAAGAAATAAATAAATAAAATAATTCCAAATCAAATTGGAAGTTTGGATAGTCATTTAGTAAAATCTATTATACTTTTAAAAATCGATAAACTATTTTTAATTGTCAAAAACTTCTTTGAGTAATTTATTGAAGACGATATTTAAAAGTCGTTTAATATTTAATGATTTCAAATTAGGGACTCTTCATTATGCTGTGAATGTGAAACTTTAATTATAATTTTTTTTTTCTTTTTTCAAAGTAGCATTTACAGAATGTTCTCAAAATACTCAATATGGTTTGCAAATTTTGCAAAGGTTATATAATAATAAAAACAGAATTAAATATTTATGCCTTCTTGATCAGAAGAAAATCATGAAATCAAAATTCACATGTCTTTTTTTCTTTTTCTTCGAATGTTTTGCATATGTCGCACTCTTCTTCTTCTTTTGAACATCAAGAGAAATTTAAGTCGATAGAATTCTGAGTGATGCGAATTTCGATCTTAAATAGCTCCAGCACACCTTTTAGATTAGGAAAATTTCATGATGTCGAAATTCGAAACCCTTTCTTTCTCACATGTTTTGCATATGATATGACTATCTCATTATTTTGCATACCAAATTTGATTAAGCTAAATTGAATTTGGAGTGATGTTTAAAAGAAGACGAAGAGTGTGAAAGAATTAGGTAGGCATATGCAAAGCAGGTGAAAATGAGAGAAATTCTAATTTCGACTTCATGAAATTTTCCCAATCTAAAAGTGCGCCGCCATAATGGCTCTGGGAATGCCTTTTAGATTAGGGAAATTTCACGAAATCAAAATTGACGATTTTTTCTTTCTAGAACGTTTTGCATACGTTTCTACCACTCTTTCTCGCTGGTCTTCTTCTTTTGAACATCAAGAGAAATTTAATTTAAGTCAATCGAATTCTGAGTAAGAAAGGGATGTGAATCTCGATTTTAATGGCTCCGGCACGCGTTTTAGATCAGGAAAATTTCCCGAAGTGAAAATTTATGGTTTTTTTTTCATTCGTAAACGTTTTGTATTCACTCTTTCGCACTGTTCTTCTTCTTTTGAACGTCACAACATTTTCAATTTAGTTTAATCAAATTTCAAATGTAAAAAAAGCGATAGACTGACACAAAATCTCTGAAAAAGAAAACATATAAATTTTGATTTCATGAAATTTCACTGAACTGAAATTTTGCAGGTGCGCCAAAACAAGAAATTTTCTTGATCTGAAATGTTTGCAATTGAAGCTGAAAATGGCAATTGAATATTTTCACTTTGATTTTTTTCAAAATTTTGACGTTACAATTTGTACTTAATGGCTTCGGCACACCTTTTAGATCAAGAAAATTTCATGAAATCCAAATTCACATCCTTTTCCATCTCAAATTGTTTGCATAAGTCTATCCTGTTCTTTCGCACTCTTCTTCTTCTTCTTCTTTTGAACATCACACCAAATTCAATTTAGTTCAGTCCAATTTTGAGACCGAAAGAGTGGAACAGACTTATGCAAATGAGAAAGAAAGAGATTCGAATTTCGATTTTATTAAATTTTCCTGATCTATAAGGTGTGCCGGAGCCATAAGAAATATGAATCTCTGCTAAATTAAAGTCAATTTAAACCGTGAAAAACATAATTAATGGCTCGGGTACATCTTTTAGATCAAGAAAATTTCATGAAGTCGAATTTCATATCCATTTCTGCCTCACATGCTTTGCATATGTCTACCAAATTCTTTCGCACTCTTCTTCTTATTTTAAACTTCACTCCAAATTCAATTTAGCTCACTCGAATTTGGTATGCGACAGAATGTGGCAGACGTATGCAAAGCGTGTGAGCAAGATAGGGATGTGAATTTTGATTTCATGAAATTTTCCTAATTTAAAAAGTCTGACGGAGCCATTATGACTCCGGCACACCTTTTAGATCAAGAAAATGTCATGAATTCTAATTTCGGATCCCTTTCTTTCTTACATATTTTGCATATGTCTGTCTCATTCTCTCGCACTCTTCTTCTTCTCTCAAACATCAATACAAATCCAATTTAGCTCAATCGAATTTTGCATGCGAAATAATGAGATAGTCATATGCAAAACATGCGAGAAAGAAAAGGTTTCGAATTTCTACTCCATGAAATTTTCCTGATCTAAAAGGTGTGCCGGAGCCATAATAGTGTATTTTATGTTCCTAGTCTTTATTTAATTAAAAAGAATATTATTTTATTTATTAAAAAAATTAATGTAATACTACAAAGTTATAAAATTTGCAAAAGAAAATACATCTTGAATTTTGTATTTTTCAAAAATTTTTGTTTCAAAAATGTTAAATGCTTTTTTCACTCTGATTTTTTAAATTTTAAAAAGGTTAAAGAAAAAATAAATCAAAAAGAAAAAATAGAAATACAACTTACTCGCAGGCACTTCCGGCAATTGGTTTCTTGCTCTTCTTGATGGCATAGATGCATCCATCGAGTCGATTGAGGCACTTGAAAACATGCCCAAACTCTCCAGCTCCGATCAGCGTCAGCTGCACAAATTCCCTCTCGTATCGACTGATATTGGTGTCCTGGAGAGCAAGTCTCTTGGGCGCCTGGCGCATCTCATAGCTCTCATCGTCCGAGAGGCGCCCGTCCCCCCAACACACTGAACCGCCCAGGGATTGATTGTGATTCTCAGACAGCTCCAGGCGTGTTCGCTTCTTCGTCTTCATGAGCATTCCATCGGGCGTAAAGGGATTGATATTGGCACTCGGACGCTTCTGGTCAAAACTCATATTGTGCATATGCAGTGGCATTACACGTGGCTTCACCAGTTCACTACCAGGAAGGGGAGTTGAGGAGTGATCAATGGGTCTCGCCAGGACATCCATAAAGTCAACCTCTACATGCGAAGCATCCGTATCCTTACGCATGTTCCTCACTTCGCTCCCACTGAGCTTCTTGAGGATGGTTTTGGGTGTTGCTGGGGTATCAAAAAGCCTGGGAATAGGCAAAAACCAATTTGACCGATTTAAAATCTAAGTTTTTTTCCCATGATATCTCTATATTGAATAATTAAAACTTTGTAAAAATAAAGCCTAAAACCAAAAACATTTTTAATTACCTAGATAATTTCAAAATCATTATTTCTAGAGTTATACTTCTTTCAGGTTTTTAATATGATTTACTAAGTTAAATTTAAAGCAAAATTATCTCTTTGTCAGAAAATAACTAAATTTTAACCTCTTGTTTTTAAAACATTATTCAAAGTTTAAAAAAAGGTAGAGTAAAACGAATTTAAAGAAGAGGATTTACTGAAACTATCAAAAAAAAGTATTAGAGAAAATGGTTAAATAGTTAAACAATTTTATTTTTATTAAAAACAATTAGTTTAACTTTTGCTCTTGGATAAGTAGTTATTTATTTGAAAAGACATTTTCTTTTTCAATTAGCAAAATTAAAATTCATTTTATTTAAACAGGAGACCTTCAATATTTTTAAACTTAGTTCACAAGTTTAATGGACTAGCATTAAGGGCAGAATCACATTGACAGTAAAATGCTCACCGTGTATTTCGTTAAATTACGTATTTTCATTGCAATTCTTACGCAAATTCTCGATTACCGTATTACCTTATCTTATACCTGGTAGCACTAGGTGATAATAATAAAAGAAAATTGAAGAAATAAAACGAAAATGCGAAAAACGGTGAGCAAAAAAAACTGTACGAATTATTTCTCTTACAGTTTTTTTTTTGGTCACCGAATATCAAATTTTCGATTTATTTCTTCAATTTTCTTATATTATTATCACCTAGTGCCACCGAGTATGAGATAAGGTAATACGGTAATCGAGAATTTGCGTAAGAATTGCAATGAAAATGCGTAAATTAACGAAATACGGTGAGGCTAGGGCGAGCATTTTATTGGCAATGTGATTCTGCCCTAATTCTAAATAAAATAAAGAATTTAGACCATTTGGATAGAATTGCATAAACAGAAGTTCGACTTATTATAAATTAATTCCCAACTCTTAAATTCTAAAGCAAATTCTTTTAGCTTTCAATCCTTAAAGTTTTTTTTTAATAATTTATATTTTTGAATTATTTTTTAACCTTAACTGGTTAATTTCTTTAGGTTCCCCTAAATTTCAAAATTGAACAAAATGATCTTTGTCAAAAAACGTCTTTAAATTTTGATAATTTTAAGATGAGCTTGTTATATCTTAAGTGTCATTAGTCTTCAACTTAAAAAATAGAAAACTTTTAATTGTGACTTAAAAAAATAACTTAAACCTTTAAGGGAATTGAAGGGTTACTCATTTATTTTAGAAGTCACCCTATGCTGCTTTTATGATGTCTATTAATTTTATGTTCTATCCAAACTTAATATGATTTTGTAAAGATAAAGATATCAATTTTGAAGATGTTTTTTTTTTGCATGAACTCCACAGAGATAGCAATTTTTGTAATTTTTCAATTTTTGGATTTCTTAAAATTCGGAATAACTCCGAAAAATTTGTCCAACATTCTGGTCATACATCTGAAACCGAAACCGAAATGGTTTTTAGATGTTGCCGAACAAGCAATTTCTTTCTCCATTCTCTTGTAGAATTCCCTTGCTTCCATCTCAGGAACTACTAAAAGTGAAGTGACGCACTCCTAAAGGGAATTTTAACGCAAAATTCCTATTATAATCCTTTTAAAGGTGAACAGATAGACTTTTCAAAAGCTTGGTTTTATAAGGCAGCTATCTTGCATTTTGCGTGTCCAGGCAGATGCGTCCATCTAAAATGCCCCTAGCCGTTTAAGAACAATTGGAACATCGGTATCTCAAAAAAAAAATCACACGATCTTCTAAAGTTATATTTTTCTGTTAAGAAGTCTGACCCCAATTTTTGATTCTCTCGTCCATAAAGGATTAAATCATTTGTAATAATAACGGTTTTTTTTAAAGATCAAAGATTAGTAGATTCTAAGAGATCCTAAAAGATTCCTAAGAGATTCTAAAAGATCAAAGATTAATAGAGCGTATTTACCAACAAATTGCGGCAAGCGAGGAAGAAACTTGATATCCTTGACAAGTCTGAACCGGCTCGGACCGATTATGAACCAATAATTTATTTTATCCGTAACAGTTCATACTAAAATGATTTTGGACGATATTTCTGAGTGATGTATAAATCATACCAAATCTGCATTTCATTTCTATTTTTTTTTTTGGCAAAAGATCTCTACAGTGTTCAGACGTTTGACTTCAATTAATTTTCATTTCAATTTGTTTTCATCTCCGTTCGTTTTTTACATCCTTGAGTGTACGTCGCCGACTTACCGTTTATAATAACTTCCAGGAAAAAAAAGATAGAAAGTTCTTTTACTGTTTCGAATACTCAGTTGTGCAGAAGTTTATTTTTCTATTTTAATATATATATATTTTTTTACTTAAGATAGAATTTCTTTCTATTGAAATTTTTATCATAATAGCAAAAACCAATTATTCTTTTTGCAATAGAAGGAATGTATTAATTTACAACTATTAATTTAATTAACTTAATAAACAAACAACAGTAAAATGACAGTAAAACCTGATCACAACCTATTTACTGAAATATCTATTTCATATTTTACTGCTTGAACTCAAAGAGAGAACAGATTTATAATACGCTTTTTTTTAACCAATTTCTCACCGCTCTGGAGCTTCAACGGTAAAAGATATTTCCACTTCTGGTTTTCGATGACCCCCAATTAAAAAAAAAACATTATCTCCAGACGCTTTTTCCCTTTTTGCATTACCCCTCCTTCATAGTTTCCAAAATCATGTTTTTTTGTTTATTTCGAAAACGGCATTATGTTTTAGGGGAAGCCTAGGCTAACATTTCGTCCAAACATACCTATGAGCGGAAAATACGCCATTTTGAATTATTGAATGTCTAAAGCCAATCACTAGGGACGGCTCATTTCTTAACCACTTTGGTTAAATTTAGATTTTTTTGGAAAGATATTGAAATTTAGAACCCGGTCATGTTAGTCCCAATTGGTAATTATTTGGACAAGTTATCGTAATTGCTTTATTTTTATAGATTAATCAATTTTTGGTTTGTTTGTAGGCATGTTACTTATATCAAAAACATTCTAACCTGCACACTTCTTAACCATTTTTTAAATTCGGATTCGGAATTGATTTAGAATTTGTGAATCAATTTAATTGGTGATAAACCGGTATACAGCCAAATATGATGGAAAAAAATAATTCACGGAGAGTTCTATCTCGTAAGTTCTAGTAAATTCTAGTTCTAGTAGTTCTAGACGCTTTGCCATCTCTTTTACAAATCATAGAATTAAGGAATTTCGGCGAATTCTGCATTGATTTTACCTACCCGAATATTAACAGACGGTGGCAGCCAAAATCCCGAAAGCCAACATCCCGAATGTTCATAATCGTGAAAGGGATAAAGTTATATGGAGGAAAATGTTCAGAATAATTTCCCAAGACACAGAAGATTTCCCTTTGCCTCCAGCAAGCGCGGGTGCAATCGTGGGAGTAGCTATGACACTTTTAAGAATTCTGGATTTTGGCTTTCGGGATTTTGGCCTATTCTGGATTTTGACTTTCGGGATTTTGTCGTTCGGGATTTTGGCTTTCGGGATTTTGACTGGGACCCTTAACAGAGTCTATACAATATAATTTCTTTAGCTTATTTGAGATGTTTTTGATCTTGACTAATCAATTTTTTTTATAAATTTCGGAGATAAATCTTTAAGTTTTAAATTTTAAATCAAAGTTTATATTGTAACCCGTATTATTATAGCCAAGGGTCTCTCGACCTTTCACTTTTCCATACGTTTTTCCTTAGCGGCACTGAAACCTAATGGCAAGTTTTTTCCTAAAGAGAATTGACTTATAAATCTCATATATTTTGAAATTATGCGTTAAAAGCTATCTAAAAATAGCTAAATTGAAAAATAGCTTAAATTTTTATTATAGTCGCGATGGACCCTTTCTTTACGTATTTATGTCAAAAACGTGCAGCATTTTTCGCAATAAAGAAGCTAAAATGAACTTATCATAATTCTTAGTTTTATTTAATTTTGAAGCTTAGTACAAAGGACCCTTTTTAGACTTTTAAATTTCTAAATATTCTACTGTGAGCTTATAAAACGTATATAAGCCTACAATTAAAAATAGAAAATTTAAAATTATTTCACTAAATATTTTTAATCTTTAGCATTAAATTGTCTAATTGACCATTGAAGGTTGATTCAAATTCTTCGATAATGGCTCTGGTACAACTTTTGTATCAGGAAAATTTCATAAAATCAAAATTCACATCCCTTTTTTCTTAAAAGTTTAGCATATGTCTATCCTACTCTTTTCTACTCTTATTCTTCTTTTAAACATTACACCAAATTTAATTTAATTTAATCTAATTTGAGGTTCGAAAAAATTAGATAGACATACTCAAAGCCTTTGAGAGAGAAAGGGATAATAATTTTTATTTCATGAAATCAAAAGTAGATTTAGATCAAGACAGGGAAAATCTATATTTGAATAAAGAAAATTCCGAAGCAAGATAGAAATACATAAAGCAATATTAGCCTTCAACACTAAACCTACCAAAACCCGGTCAAATTGACCGGTGTAAAATTAACACATATTTTAGCTCTTTTTCAAGACAAATTTGTTGAGTATTCTACCCTACCACGGGTTGTCATTTGACCGAAAAACGACCAAAAACGGTCGGCAAATTTAGTGTTAATTCAAAATTGATTATTTTTTTGACACAAAAAATTTGACTTATTTTTTTTAGCTTTCTTTTATCTGAGAATAAAATGAATATCTTTTAATTTATTCTTTTTTAAAAAGTTCAGAAATTAAGATTAAAAAATATATATTAGTCTGATATTATTTATTATTTTCGTACATTTTACTCTTTTTGCAATTTCAGTTTTATTTTTCAGAAAATTTAGATTCTCATGAAATTTGTTTTTATCATTTTTATACTAACTATTAAGAAAAAACGCAACGTATTATTTAACGTAATTCCTAGATACCTCTTCTATTTAAATTTAAATTATTCCCAGGTCTTAGGCTACAATCTGTATCACTTCAGGATTTTCCCAAGTCCCAAGCAATTCCCGTCTTTTTAAAAATCTCACAGAGACGGTTTTTAAATCCCAAAATCCTCAAGAAAACAATCTTAATGGCTTTTTGGTCCCTTTAAAACTGTCCAATTTCTACCTCTTTGATTGCTTTACGGTTGTTTACGGCGAACATTGTCTCGGTCTTTTGACCAAAGCCCAAAATTTTGATAAAATTGTGTGTAATCTTTAAAGGGCTCTGGCTTATTACCTGTAAGAGTATCCTCTGGCTGATGAGCACCAATTTAAATTTAAGATTTTTAGCTATGAGATTTTTTATCACAAGATTGGGGAAACAAATTGAAGCCATTCCTTTGATTCAAAAAAAAAAAATTTGAGAGATTGAATGGAAATTTTTTCTGTGAGAATCCCTAAACTCAGAACTTCCTAATTTTTTGGAGTAATTTAAATAGGTATTTGGAACTAACCTTAGGGCTCGAACTTTGCGATAAGGTGGTGACATCGAGACGATCTTCTTGGGACTGAGAATCATATTTGATTGCGAAATATCAGCCAGAATGTCAGTTCCTGTCTCAGGGGAACTGCCGAAGAAGAGCTTCCTTGGCTGAGGCATTCGATCCGGTGACAAATCTGCACTGGAATTCATGTCAGGTGATGTGTCCACTCCACTGCTTTCTGTGCAAATTTCCATTGCGTTTTTGTGGAAATTCACGCGTTCCTCTGGATAAACCACTATGAAACCATAAAGATGCCCTCACTTGCAGCAAGTGGAGCCCCTTTTGAGTTCTATTTTGCGGAAATTATCGCAATTTTGGGCAGAAATGTGTGTTGCGTCTTTTTGTTAGGGAAACACCAAGCATAAACAAAAACACCAAGAAAACTTGATTTTCACTCTGATCTTTAACACTTTTCACACACAATCCAAATACCATGCACTAAGGAATAGTTTTTTCTATTTTTCGGTGAATTTCAAGTGCTATTGCACTAAATATTTGCCAAATAATTCACAGAGAAATCTTCTCAACTTCACAAAAGCAAGAAAGCGTCGTTTTGACTGCCGAAGATGGGCGATATTGAAGCGATATTTGACTCGAAGCGAGTTCGCCATGATGAAAATTTCAAATTCATTACCGACGGTTACGGCGAAATTTGAGCAACTTTGTTGCTCAATTCTATGTTCTCTTCTTCATGAAAAAAATTATAATAAAATTTAGTTATCCCTTTCATTAATTATTCTATTTGTTTTTTTTTGCAATATTTCCCAGTAAGCTTGTAAATAAATTCACTGCGAATAAAGATTTCAGGTTGTCAAATTCAGAACGATTTAACTTTTCAACGAATATTTTTCAAACTCTCATAGCAAAAAAACATAGAATAGTTTCTAAACTAACTTCAGACCGAACGAAATGCCATTATGGATGTGTGATTGTCGCATTGTATAAACAAGAATTCTTATAAATTGCAAATTATTGTTTTTTGTGAAAATGTTGAGAGCCCGTTTGACCCAAAATTCTACAGGAAATCGTCAAATGACCGATAAGATGCCTTTTGTCAAAGAAGAAGCCGCAGAATTGTGCAGAATATGTGAAACAATGGAAAACTTGCTTGACATTTCGACAGAAGAGTTCAGCCACTTGAATGAGAAACTCCACCGAATTGCCGATTTTGAGGTAAATATATTACCAAATTAGTTAAATCCCGAGTAAAATAGTATAAGAGAGGAGAATAACCAGTATTTGAAAAGAAACTAGGTCCTAAAATTCAAGAAATAAATGATTCTCTTGGCCGACCAAAAGCCATTGGGGCGCGTTGTCATAAGGTGGCCTTAATTTTTCAATACGTTCTATACTATGCTATGCTACAATGGAAGGGGTACGCCATACCTCGCCTAGGTTGTTGTATTGACGGCCTAGAAATCAGGAACCTTCACCTAATTTTTGTTCATTTCGTTACTTAATCTATATAAATCATTACACGCATTAATTGGAATAGTTAGAAACATTTGCTTCATTCAGTTTATTATTGTTTTTAATTTTATTCAAATTTTAATAAAATATTTCTTAGGGAATTCTCTAGAACTCCTATATGGCCATGTAATTTAACGAACTAAGAAAGCGTGACAAAACATTCTCGATTTTGTGACCCTGATATACTAGCTACAGTTTGCGATATGTAAGTCCGTTTTTGGAGTAGACCCTGTAGGTCAGTTCAGCCTAGATTTTTTTGTATAAAATAACTCGGGATAAGAAATCCCACCACTAGAAAATTTAATTAGGTTCATTAATTTTACTGCTAGAACCAAAAGAGCGAGTAATGTAATCCGCTTTTTTCAGACTCTTAACCGGTGTCTGGAGCTTAAACGGTAATAGGGGCTTCAGACTTCAGAGACCTAAGATTAAACCATATACAGGATGCGCCAACTGAAGTGTAAATTTCCAAAAGTTGCATTCCTTTTATTCCAAAATGAATTTAATAAGTGTCAAAAAGGTAACATTTAGAAATCAATCAATGTTTTTCAGAATCTATTTAAAATTTTCTATGTAACCACTTTAGGCATAGCCTATGATCTTCCTTTACACTAAAAAATTTATGGTCAAGTGAAGCAATCTGTGTACATAAATTTCTTTAGTTTACATAAATTCTTGAGGTCTCTACGGCCTCTACACACTAGAGAAATTTATGTCCATATTGAAGAGTTTTTCCCACACCAGTGTGGGGAATTTGCTTCAATATGGACATTAAGTTCTCTAGTGTATAGAGACCATAAGCGTAGGCAACTTGCTTCAATATGGATATGAATTTCTCTAGTACTTACTTACGTAAGTGGCTACTTACGTTCCTTTACGAAACAAGGCCTCCTGCACAACACTTCGCCATTCCACACGATCTAAAGCAGAGTTATACACGAACCATTGAAACCGAAGAAACGTTAAAATAAGATTGTTCACGTAGCGTTTTGACCAATGAATTGGCATGATTGACATACAAGATTCATTTGACGTTTATTCGCTTACAAACGGTTCTTGCACATTTCTGATTTAAAGCCAGCGTCCGCCAGCGACGTAGCGGTCCCTGGGTTTTCAGAACATGTGCCACTATGTTTTTCCATCTCGTCCGTGGACGTTCCCTCCTCCTCGAACTAGCCGGATTTCGCTCATAGTTTCCTGGGTATCCTCTCCTCTGACATACGGCAAATGCGATCGAGCCAGTTCAGTCTTCTCGCCCGAATAGAGGCCATAAATATCAGTCTCTCCATAAAGCTCCTCCAGTTCGTGGTTCATCCTTATTCAGAATTCCCCTGTAGTTTCCTCATGGAAACTTAATTTTAGATTAATAATAATAAACTCATTGAAAATTCCCAGTCTTGTTGAAACATCTACTGTTTCTTTACGAAATTTTTGCGTGCCTACGGATTTATTGCTCTTTTCTTTGATGCTACAGTCCAAATATCCCAGTGGGAATCAATAATCCGCCGTCACGGAAGTCCGAATTATTGTATGACCTTTCCTTCAAGTAGACATAGTCTTTTTGTTTGTTGCCGAATTGTTGAGTTGTAAAAAATTTCTCATCAAAGAAGACGATGCTTGGCAATTTGCCTTCAATGGCCAAGCGAAGCTACTCCTTCGCTCTGTCGATTACTGATAAATGAATTTTCACAAAAGCTTTCGGGGCCTTGTAGCTAATAAAATGAGCTATCGTTATGCAAAATATTAAGCTACTGAGTCTAGTACTATTAAAAATTAAACGGACCTAAATTAGTTAAGGTCCAATTGGCGCACCCTGTAGCGTTCTCTAATTTCTTATCGGGCAAAAGTTTTCAGAAAATTATGACTTTAGATTGTGTGGGATTTTGAGAGCAAATGATGCATTAAGTTTTGAAAAAAAAAAAACACTGAAACCGGAACTAGACTAGGTCTTCAGAGTGAAACCCATATAAGAATTATCGACTTCCGGTCTTCAGCACACTCATATCCAATACCGTAAAATCATACAACTTTGTGCCAATTTTTCATGTTTTTCTTGAATATTTTCCAAATTAGTTGAGAAATTTGAATGAGATTTTTATCCAAGATAACTACACATCTCTAGAATATAGCCCCATGGTAGAAAAAAATCCAGGTATCTTTGGACAAACAGGAAAATTTCTTGTATGTGGCAACAAAAATTGTGCAACTTTGTGCCACCCTTTTTTTCGGGAAAAATTGTTGTTCGACTTGTCCAATCTCACTATTTTAGCTTCGAATCATCACTCTATAAGTATTCACGATTAACCAGTATATGAAGCTTCAATTTCATTGCCCTTTCAATTTAATTCAATTTATTATTGTTTATAAATTATTTTTTATAAGTCGGTTCAACTAACATCGAGAGGCTAGTGCGACCCACCGTTAGAAAGGTCTCAGCCTTTGCTACAACATACCAAAATTTCATCGAAATTAGAAACGTAGATTTCGAAATATTCGATTTCGAAATTACGAAAATCAATGTTTCGATTATAGCGCCCCTGTCGGTGGTCGGTCAAAGTTGTAATGCTCCCAAGAATTGTATATTTCATAAGACCTTTAATTTACACCATCAACGATCAAATTCTGACAACTAGAATGGCTCAAAATAAATAGTCTTTAGATAATTATAAGTCGCAAAATTTATTCTTTTATGACCAATATTTCGGGTCAGGGGGGTTGGAGAGGGTCAAATTTATCTTGTAAGATACTCGCTTGGCAGTCGTCTTCATTACCCTCAGATGTTTTGATCCTGAGAAGGAGACTATGGTCTCGAAAGAGCGGGAATTTTGCCAAAGCAGAGCCTTTGTCGCTTATGGCGGGTTTTATTGATTTTACAATATACGAAAAACTAGTTTTTCTCGAAAAGTTTTCCTCTATAATAGAAAAAAAAGTTTTGAGAAGTGCAAGTAAATTAAAAAATAATTAGTAGGGTATTCGAATTAGAAATCTCTTAGTTTCGAAGTCAATATGTATAAAGTCAAAAAGAGTTTAGACGTAAGTAAAAGAATGAACCAAGAAACCCTTATTAATTGTTAAATACGATAAATCATAAATTGAGGTTAAGTTAGGTTTTAACGTAAGGTTAAAAATTTTTACAGGATGACTACAGTTGCTGGCTGAAGTTCATTTGTATATCATGCGGTACGAAACTCGAAAATGCCTTTGATTTCAAAATTCAGTGTGAAGACACATATAGGAAGCTCGTTGATCAAATAGAAGGGAACACCTTCAATGATCCATTCTATCCAAATTCCAACAATGAAAGTTACCCACAGAGCAATAAACATGATTTTTCGGAAAATACAGAAGTACCAAAAGATAAGTCCTTCTTTGACATATACGAAGTTATTGAGCTTGGAAATCGTAATGAAAATACCAACATGGCACAAAATAATTTTTCCCGCTCAAAGTCTAAGTTTCAGTACAATGGTCCGAAATCTGTGAAGAACTTTTCAAGTAGTGTCCCTTCCGGAGAGGAATTCGTTAAGATAGTTGATGTTGAATCTGGAGAAAAGCAGAAGAATTCATTTGTTTGTGCCATGTGTAATGATACGTTCAAAGAAAAGTGGAAAATGAGAGAACATATTCAGCGGGTGCATATGTCTAGAAGACGAAATATCTATGGAAATTGCGATAAGGCTAGCATTGATACGACAATGTATAGACATCCTACGATTGCGACTACAAATGAGAAAAAGATTCCATGCGATGCCTGTGGAAGACTCTTCAGAACCAGAGCTTACTTAGAATTACACCAGAAGAATCAGTGCACAGGTTCGAAAATTAAGCTACCAATATTTCAAGCGAACATGTCTCACAATTACAGTAGTACGTTGGATACCTTTGGCGATGGGCATTTCTCAGGACGTAGACACGGATCAAGGTCACTTTACACGTGTGACCTATGCGATAAGAGTTTCCAACGGAGACAAGGATTGAGGGTCCACTATCAGATCCATACAGATGAGAGACCATATCCATGCACATACTGCGAAAAAGCTTTTAGGTGCCGTTCACACCTAAATAGGCATATCTATACACACACAGGAGAGAAGAAATACAAATGTCAAGTGTGTCAGAAGGCCTTTACACAATCTGGAAGTCTCAGAATTCACATGCGAATCCATACTGGGGAACTTCCCTATCAATGTCCACACTGTTTTGTGAGATTTAGAGTGAGAAAAACTCTTCTGAATCACCGAAAGAGATGTTTTCCAGTAAAACGAGAAAGGTACAATTAAAATTCACACGCGCAAAACTACTTGCTGCAACTTTTATGAACTGAATAAAGATTTTGGGAAGAGAGTTCTAAGTTAATACTAGTATTATGAATGAACCATCACATTTTATTTGTCTTTAAGGTTTGCCAAACGCCACCGTGTGTTACAATTTTATGTTACTGAGTTAATTTGTAGAATATAAGACATTCTTTTAACTAAATTTATGTTTTTTTTTTCGTTTTAATATTTATTTGACATTTTTTTTCTTTGTAAAGAATTGTTTTCAGTTTTAGATTTTAGGCAACAGATGTCTTGGACTTCCTGGCTTTGGGTGATATTTGAATAAGTAACTCAGGTAATGAACATATCTGCCAATCACGGTTCACTTTGGCTTCGATCAGTCAATTATACACTGTTGGGTACCGATCAACGCGACTGACTGTTGATTAACGAGACTTATCGTTGTCAATCAGTCTATCATGGAGACTGATTTGTGACGATCAAACGTTCATAGAGATTGATCCCTGCCGATTAACCGATCTTGGAGACTAACTGGTATCGATCAACCGATCATGACTGCTCAACCGATCATTCGATCATGAAGACTGACTTGTGCCTATCAACTGTTCATGGAGACTGATCTGTCTCGATCAACCGATTTTTGAGACTGGCCGGTTTCGATCAACCAATAATGACAGATTAGCTTCGATCAGTCAATCATGGAGACTGGTCGGTGCCGATCAACTCATTATGGAAACCAATCGACAGCGATTAGCTGATTTGGCCCTGTCACTCTCTTTTCACTCGTTAACCCTAATTATCTACCCCATGAAAAAACTCCACTTGATAAACTCTAATAAACATCGTGACCGCTTGGAGTAAGATGAGTTTCTTCAGGGATCAAACACTATTCTTAAGAATTTTAAACGAGGGGGGGGGGGCAGGAAGGATTATAAGGAACAGAGCACCATGTCAGAGGTGTCAATACGTTTAAGTCATCCACAATACGCTTCACCATCTACAGCCAGAGGTCTAGTTAAGAGGGTATCCTATGAAGTATTTTTTTAGGATAACGGCGATAACTTGTGTCGTACAAGTTTATCCTGTACATTAGTGGGTAAAAAAGAAGTAGAAGATCTAGGGAAACCTGTACTAGAATGATTCAGCAGGAGACATGGACCAGGTAAATGTGTATCAAATACAGGAAACATAAAAGATTCCCCAGAAAAGCTATGCAAGCCATTGTGAGAAGGCGTCGACCTCGAGGCAGACCTAGGACAAGGTGGCTGAATCAAATTCAGAATCTTGCCTTGGAACGCCTTGGGATCGAACCCGGACATCTTCCTGAAGTGGCGGATGATCGAAAAGCGTGGGCTGCTAATTTGGATATCATGAGCCCGCGACCCCAATATTGATAAGCGGTTGAAAATGAATGAATGAATACAGGAAACATGAGCGTTGAATAACGGAATGAATCCAGTGAAACTTCAAGAGCGCTCAGAAGCGTAAGTATGCCGGATATTATAAACAAGGAGTCATTTCAGGTTACCCTTTTAAGGTGTAGTATGACACCTTAACCTTATGACCATATCCCTCGTCCATCTCTCCTTTCTCCTTACATATTAAGAAAAGCTTAATAAGATTGATTATAAATTATAATTCTTCATTAGCGTCCATTTTGAACCTTATAAAATACACAGTTCATACATTGTAAACACGTTATTTTGGGTAACTAAGAGGCCGATCACCTCGCGGTGGTAGGAGCGAAGACCGAATTCATTGATTCTGAGCCTGCTGTGGGAGTGTCTCCCCAAATGAAGAAAACCATCATTAAGGAGGACTTACTTGCACGACACTGAACGGCCTGGTCTCTACAGAGAACTGTCGCGTGTCCAGACTGTTCATGCCACTTATGGTATCTTGTGAGCAACAACCGCTGCAAAGTGCGGCAATTTGCTGATCTTTTCACCGGACACTGTCTAAACAAACTCCGCAACAGACTGGGCGTTAAATGTAATACAACCTGTAGAATGGGGTGTTTCAACATGGAAAAAAAAATTTGGCACGATTCTCAGGGTGCTGTAATTGAAGAGACAAGAAAGTTTTTCTTCGACGACCATATGATCAAACGCAGTTTAGAGGTGGCTGAACGACCCTCTCTGTAGAACATTTTTCTGATTTTACACTACAGAGAGGGTCGTTCAGCCACCTCTACACGGCGTCTGATCATGGTCGTCGAAGAAAAACTTTCTTTTCTCATCAAATACAGCATCCTGAGAATAGTGCCAAAAAAATTTTCCTTATTGAAACACCCTACTGTAGAGGTTGTAACAACCCTGAGGAAACGATCCTACATTATGTATGTAACTGCCGCAGCCTTTACAACACCAGACGAGCGCTACTTGGAAAAGTAGTGCTGGACTGGAATGACCTACCAAAATTGAATCCGACTTGTCTAATAGAATTTATGCGAAGGACTGGCTGTCTCAAGACACAAAACCCATAGGTAAGGGATAACCTAAAAAGAGGATGCATAAGGGACCCAAAGGGAGGCCTCTGGACAAGCTGGGGCTGGAAGGTGTATGAATGGACGCCACTTGCTGCCCCAAAATTAATCTATCTAACTATATCTTGACTACTTCCAATCTTCTCAAATAATCTACACATCTTCCATCTTTGCCCAGAATTTCTCTTCTATCTTCCCTCCCTTTAAAAATGCAGCACCCTACCGATACATGTTTTAAATCGTCTAACCCTGTATTACAAAACGCACATTTTTCGTATTTGTCTGTGCGTTATATATTTTCTTATGCTTTTCTTTCATGTTAATTCCGGTTGATCATTTCTCCTATTTTCTTATACCAATTCTTTTAACACCTTATTCGGACTCATTTTAGTATTTTCCTCGAACTTGATTGCTCTTGCTAAGCTGGTACTTGAATAGATAGTGATATCTGGGATCCCAAACGTTATCCTGACTCCCTACATATATAATTCTTTATTACCGTCCATTTTGGACCTTGTAACATACATTGTTTAGCCTAACTTAACATTAATACATATTTTTTGCAGCTTCCAATCTTCTCAAATAATCTGCCCCTCTTCCATCTTCGTTCAGAATTTCTCCTCTATATTCCCTCCCTTTTACATCCCTGCAGCACCCTAGTAATACATGTCTTAAATCGTCTAACCCTGTATTACAAAAATTACATTTTTTGTTTCGCTCCTTCCTCCATCTCTCTGATGCCTTTTCCCCGTTTTCACATCTATATTTTGCAAGTATTTTTATCGCAATCCCTTTTTTCAAGTACTTCGGTATCCAAGGAGTCTATAAGAGCTTCTATTCTTCTGGTCAGTGCGTTATATCTTTCCTGATCTACCCATTCGCGATCTCTTTTTTGTAACTCGCACCAGGTGGACATTCCCTCGTTTAATCTTGTATTGACTATCATTTCAGAGTAACCAACTCTTTCTATGAACTTCCTTCTACTTTTCTTCCATCCATTTCTGAATTTTTCTATCCATTTCTCCCAAAGAATACTTTCAGGATTTTAAAAGTGCAAGTAGTATAGTCAATTCCAGAAACCCATAACCCATGCTACACTTCATGTTTCACTGCTAAGAGTTCACTGAGAGAAATCCGAAAAAGTTAAAATAACATTCCGGAAATGTTTATTTTACCCTGCAGTATTGATCCCAAATCGGTGTAAATATTATGCTTTTTAGGTGTATTATGGGTTAAAGTTACCCTTTTTTATGTTAATTTTACCCTTAAAAAGGTGTAAAATTAACATTAAAAAATGTTGATATATTTTTACACCTGAAAAGTGTTAAAATTATGAGGAAAAAAACTTAATCGCACCCTTATTTTTTTCTCAGTGTTGTAAGTCCCGTATATTTTAAACATATCAGGATATAGTACCAAATTAATATTTTAGGATTATGAAAAATAGGAAGATAAAAGTATAAAATCGGTAATCATCATACTTTCTTTGATGCTTTCCACTAAATTGAGGGTTTTGTTTTGTGTATTATGTAAAATGTATCCTGTAACAATACTGAATTATAAAATTCTTTAAAGATTAGCCATAATAGTGTTGACTTAAACGTAAATTAAGATTAGGATCACTAAATTAAGATTAGTGACTTATTAACAGGATGTTAAAACAAAAGTTTGTTAAAGTTTTTCTATATTCTCTCTGCTTCTAAAAGTAATAACATGAATAACATAGAAAGTTAACGCATGGTTCATTCAAAAAACAACTTATTGTTGATATGATGATACCTTCACATTAAACACTGCTGACATTTC
Organism: Phlebotomus papatasi; assembly: GCF_024763615.1. Taxonomy (NCBI): domain Eukaryota; kingdom Metazoa; phylum Arthropoda; class Insecta; order Diptera; family Psychodidae; genus Phlebotomus; species Phlebotomus papatasi. The sequence goes on along the minus strand of NC_077224.1, from coordinate 76,966,096 downwards.
ACATTTCTTATTCTAAAAATATAACCAAACTTGTGAAAAGTAAATTAAGTGTATTCCATAAAATTATGTATCCTGAACACTTAACAGAAAATTATTCGATGACCAACAATACAATGGAATCATCTTTCTCGAAGCAAGAATTGATAGAATTGTGTAGAATATGTGAAGAAACTGAAGACCTTGTAGACATTACGTCGGATGAGTTTAGTCACTTGAATGAGAAACTCCACCAAATTGCAGATTTTGAGGTAAAATATCTTCGATATTATTATTATTAGTTTATTTAAACTAAAGTTTTATAATCCTGATCCAGAAGTAAATTGTTAAATATGATTCTATGTACAAGCTCCCCGGCTCTTCGAAGGGATGACCATCGAATACTCAAGGAGCTACCCTAAAGTGGTCTTGGGTGGTTCAAACAATTGGGCCAAGTTCTATTCATTTTGTCCGTCAAGATCATTTTCCTCGTCGCGATTCTTTACTCTCAAAATTCAACGAACAATTGAATTTGCACAAATCCCGAATTGCAAAAATTTCAAAGTTGCCTGAAAAGAATCTCATATACCGCAAGCTTATCTGGACGTGTATCATTGGTTTTTATCTGGTTACGCTAGAGAATTTGATTTGACCTCTGATTTTGAGTGTGACTAGCCAACAAAATCGGGTTTATCATTTCATAGATCGCCCTTACTAAAAGTGTCACGAATGGACCAAGTGGCAGCCGCTGCCATTGCTTTAGATTTTACAAAACATTTTGATATTTTATCTTGTATTATAACATGGGTCCCCATCAAAATTGCACACCGGTAGCCCCGGTAGCCAATTGGAACTGAGTCAGAATTGACAGGAATTTCAAGAGCCTTCCAAAAAACCCAAACATTGCCCCATTCGGTTGAGAAGTATGCTCTGTAGACTCCTTTTAACCTTTGACCTTGAAAACCCGTTATAATAATAGTATTTTCCCGTCTTCCCCGATGAAATCGCAGATGGCAAAAGAGAAATATAAATTATTATTATTATTATTTTCGTATATGGACGAAATGTCCTACTATAAGGCAGCCTCTCTAAAACAGGTGTGTGCAAGAACCGTTGAAACCGAATAAACGTCAAAATAAGTTTGCTCAGGTAGCTTTTTGACCATTAACGAACAAGCTTCATTTGACATTTGTTCGGTTTCAAACGGTTATTGCACATCTCTGTTCTAAAACATATTCAAAAGGAAGAAAAAGTGTGGCGTAAAAATAAGGGGCATGTTAACGATCCTTGGGTCGACTTATAAGGGGGTCCCCTCAAGGTCCCAAGTCTCTGTCTCTAAGGACATTGACAGACCTGAGAATTGGCCGAGAGACGGCTTAGCTTAATTATATTAGAAATAATGATTAAACTACATTTTCATCATCTCCCACTGGGAGCAAGGAAGGAATCTCCACGAGTATTTAGAGCTTTTTCGGAACTAAATCGGTGCTCCTGGACAGTCCCCGGGGACTGACTGATCCTTTCACCACGAGGCTTAAATTGAGTGTCGGAGAACACGCGAATACCTCAATCACAAAGCTAGTGAAAAACTCGACACGATTAATATTTAATAATAACATGGGGTAACTTATATTGAGAAACCCTCGTCAATTGTCCGAGAAACGCTTCGCGAAACCCAAGAAACTCACTCTTTGCATCGTGAAACCCGAGAAACCCATTCTGTGCATTGCGAAACCCGAGAATCCCACTTTTTGCATCGCGAAACCCGAGAAACCAGAAACCCTTGTCAGAAAAAATGGAAATTAGTTACTACTTGAATAATAATCATCTTCTACTAAGTTGCCTCTCGGCTTAAGTCGTAAGTGTGTCTAGGGCATACCCGTCGGCCTGTAGGGATCTTAATATGAGACGCTCAGAGCAAAAGTGATCTCCTTTGTATGCATTTCCCTATTAAAACAGTCCACTTTTGCTCTGAGCGTCTCATATATGGACGGACGGACAGACAGACAAACAGCGTGATGTCCAAAAACTGGAAACTTAAGATTTTCAAAAGTCTATCAAAATACGACCCCTTATTGGGTGTAAGGAAAGGAGTCGAAATTTTAGTAACTCAAAATCGAGGAATATACTGTTCTCTGTGTAGTTCGAACAGTAAAAACTAATAAAACTGCACCTTGTAATGTGCGATTTGATGCTCAAGAATTAAGTTCGAGATTTTCAGTCTCGTGAGTATCCAGGTGGGATAGGGGCGTATTTGGAATTTATGAGTTTACGTCAGAGGTGTGCAAGACCCGTTGAAACCGAATAAAGGTCAAAATAAGTTTGTTCAGGTAGCGCTTTGACCATTGACGTACAAGTTTCATTTGACGTTTATTCGTTTTCAAACGTTTCTTCCACACCTCATGTTTACGTATTACTCCCTCCGTTCCGAAAAAAGCCATACGTTTGCTAGTACATTTTGTATGTAAAATGTACGGCTTTTCGGAACAGAGGAAGTACATTGTTTATACATATCCGTTGTTGGTTTATTGATCAAACAGTTCTAGATATGGACTTAGGTCTTTGGATGTTAGATATACAGTAGAGTCTCTCAAATCTGAATCTCTCAAATTCGAACGCCGTTTGGATTCAAAATGTAAATTGTGAGGTTATGTTAGAAAGTTCGTATTCTAGGTGAATGAAAATCATATTTATGTGCTTCTTCCTGAATGTTTACATACATTATTATCGTATAAAATGAAAAGGAAGTATGTTACAACTAAAACTTGCGAGAAAGTACGAGAATTTGATTCAAAGTACAATTTAATATGACACAAATTTCGTTAGTTTTGAAAAAAATCGTTCGAATTTGGGAGGTGAGAAATGTCAAAAATACCCCCCGAGCGTTCGAATTTAGGAGACTCTACTGTAATATTTTTATTAAGAAACACTCAACTCTCCGTTATGCTGATGATTTGGGATATTATATAAAAACACTTATTGACGGGGATGTTTTGATTTTCTTGAGTTTTAGACTGTAACGTCCTTTCGGATGTCGGAGAGCTGAGCTGAGTTCCCAAACACTTATTAATCAATAGTTTAAGAAACAAATCATGTTTTTTGTAAATGGAAAAGAAGAAAATCGCTTTAATCTGTAAAATCTATTAGTAGGAAAAATTTCTAATGCCCATTGGAGTTTTTTTTTGTAATACTAATACTAATATTCCCAAAAATGTTTTAACTAAACAGTTAACGATATCGACTTTAGGTTTCCATTAAAGTTTTTGTTCAATTCATGTTTATCTTATCCTTTGTAGGATAACTACAGTTGCTGGTTGCAATTCATTTGTGTCTCCTGCAGCATGAAACTTGAGTATGCATTCGAATTTAAGATACAATGCGAAGAAACCTACAGGAAACTCATTGAGCAACTTGAAAACAGTAATTTTAGCGATCACCCAGAAAGTATATCGAAATCTTATCGCATTCATGATCAAGATGACGTTCAAGATGATTTGGAAGTAGAAAGTGAACAAATACACTTTGAGGAACTAGAAATTGTGGAGCGTCCTGGACAAAGTATAAATGACGAAACTTTATATGTTTTATCCGATGACCAAGAGCAAGAAGATAATTCGTACAATGGTTACTACTCCAATAAATTGCAAACAGATTATTCAGAAGGGGAAGATATTGCCAAAGAAGTTGAGACACTGCCTGTTGAATGCGACGTTAGTGTAAGTTCTAGCGAAGAAATAATTGGAGAAGAAGATGGTGAGACTGAGGACACTGTAAAAGCAAATGGATCAATTGTTGATCAATCCACCTGTACAATTTGCCACAAATCCTTTCGAGGAAACCTCGATCTAACTGATCACATGGAGGGTATGCACTTTAACAGAAAACGTCATGAATGTGTAACTTGCGGAGCCAAATACACGCATTATGTCTCACTAATTCGACATCAGCAAGTCCATGTTGATGATGACATTTTTCCCTGCGATATCTGCGGAAAGATCTTCAAAACCAAAAAATACATGAGAGCCCATCGAAAAATTCATTTTGTGACCTTTAATTCTACTGCATCATCTCTTGTGTGTAAAATCTGTAATCACAGATCCCAGAATAATAATCATCACATGAAACACCTCCAGACACATCAAGGTGATAAACCGCATAAGTGCATAGTCTGTGGTAAAGGTTTTCTACGGAAACAATATTTGAACGAACATCACAGAATGCACACTGGAGAGAGGCCATTTCCGTGCAATATCTGCTCATATGCTTTTCGATACCGAACACATCTGAGTAGGCATCTAAAGACGCATGCAAACAAAAAACCTGAGAACAAACGATATTAGGTAAAATTTATTGAAGTGCTTAAAAACATGTCCCAAATAAATGTTGAAAGGAAGAAAAGTGACAAAGAGTAACCAAAAAGTATAAAATAAATAAATTTATAAATACGTGTTGATATTTATGACCATTTTATAATTCTTATGATCTTAGTTGGCTCTACAGTTTCTTTCAAGGACAACATTTTCGTAATACCCAACGCACAATAACTTTTGTTTTGTAAACATGTTTTCGAAACGGTTCATAAAAGTGGATGAGATGACTAGGCTTCGCACATTACTCTGACTTTGAACAATTTATATTTTTCCCAAAATTCCTTTTGTGAGATTAAAATAACCGAGGTCTTGGAAAGCGGGTACAAGCGCGACTGGTGATGGTGGCCTAACAATGATTCTCTTGTTAACCCTTTCCGAACCACAACATATCCAGCGAACGAATTTCAGTAAAACTCACTTTATTGTAAGTCTTAGTAGTCAAATATGATACTTTTGTAGAGAAAGAATTTTCTCCGCCTCTGGGAAATTGGAAAACTCATGGGAACTCTCGTCCCCAAAAGAACGAAAAGGAGACAAACTTGGACAAACTTCAATTTTCCAAAAGCCAATAATATCAATTTTGTGAATTATTTTTGCGTGTCAAATGACTCCTTTACAATGTTGATCACTAAAACCAGAAGAATTATTGACCAGTATCATGTGGGATGTCCAGGAAGTGCTAAAAAGGACACCCAGCTCCTGTTTTCCAACAAATTCCTCCAAATATTTCACACAAAAACACTTTAACACACATTTCTCTCAACACGATGTTATTGCAGACACATTAAGCTTTCTCAAGAGCCAAAAAAACACTTCCTGGACAATCAGAATTCACCAAAATCAGGAATAATAGGAAAAACTTCCCTGAAAGCATTCTCCCTCTGCTGCCAAATGTCAAAATTATCAGCCATATTGGCAAAAATTTCGCTCCCGCTTGGAATTTTCTTACAAGGTTGGTGTCAAAAAGCAAATGGCGGACATTGGCGGGATAACCTTACATTTGACCTCTAGATTTTTGTGAACGAGAGTACCCATCAAGTTTGAACAAGTTTTTTGAAAATTTAAGTAAGAATTGTTTTTCGAATTTATGTAATCTGTAATTGTTAGTTATCATACTTATTGGCCCCGAGAGGTTTTTCCTTATTTTGGTCTAGAAATATGAAAAAAGTCATAATATCTCCAAGGAAGCAGAAAATCGAAAATTCACAATTTTTGACCAAGAATATCTTAGCTCAGGAGTTAATTGGGATCCTGCAAAAAATATCCTAGATTTGGACATCCTTATAGTTTGTAATCATCCACAAGAATCGGATTTTTATCTATTCTAAATAGTCCAAAAAAATTCTTTTTTCCATGAGTACCCAGAGTCTCAAAGGAGACGAAAAAGTTAAGGCTGCGTTTGTACTCACAGCTGAAGAACAACTGCTTGTTTTGTGAGAGCGGTATGCCAAAGAAAGGCATGAGTGCTCTCTGCCCATAGTTTCATGCACATCGGAAGGGTATCTTCACTATTAGGCGGTAAAGATGCACACTCTTCATCCTTCACTCAGAGGGCTAACCCTAGGGACAAGGCACATTGTGTACTTAATGAGTTTTTAGGGCACGGATTCAAAATAACGGCAGGGCCTTTATCCGCGGGACCACTATACGTCTTACACTTTAATGAATCTGAACATGGTTTTTCAAGAAATGTGTGATTTTAATAGAGCGAAGCTCTCCATTTTTTTTGATGACTTATGAGGATTATGTATAGCTGTCTAATACAGTCGGTCTTTCAGTTTGTCCTACTTTCAGCACTGTCCGACATTTTGAAGAAAACCTATAGACATAGACCTACAAATAAAAATTCTAGGCTGATCATATCTACGCACCACCAAGAGATGACTCATGAGAAACCCTTGTCAATTGCTTGAAAAACTTGTTAAAACCCAATGATTTAAAAAATTACACACTGAAACTAGAAAATCTCAAAAAGTGGCATTAAACTAACCCGGAAAATAAAAATTTGCATTACAAATCACAAAATCTAGACAAACGGAAACCTTTTTCAGTAAACATGGGAACGAGCTACATCTTTAAACACCACTCAGTTCATACAATTATAATTAAATTACATTTAGTGTATTCCTAAATTAGGCCATGAATTTATCTGAAGTTGAAGTTTTTGTAGCTAAGCTTAAGGGCGTTATCACACTTGCACATTAAAATTTTAATGTGATTCACATTAATTGTCGCTTGTGAGCGTCCAAATTTGTTGTTTGTGTCTTTGAGTCACTTAATATTTGGGGTTTTTCTATTTATTGATAAAGAAGTAGACTTGGCCTGCAAAAATAAGTTTAAATTTACCTAATGCATAAATATTTTTCACATTAAAAAATTAAAGAGAAAATCGCATTAATTTTTCGCATTAATGCTGTAAATCAATTTATATCAAATTTTGCGGGCCAAGTCTACCTTTTTATCAACAAATAGATCAAATTTTGAATATAAAATGATTCAAACACACAAATTACACATTTGGACTCCCATCAGCGACAATTAATGGGAATCATATTAAAATTTTAATGTGCAAGTGTGATAACACAGTAAGACCATGGGCAGAACTTACCCCTCATATGCACTATGATTCACTAAATAAAGGAAATATGCATAAAAATCAAAAAAAATGGAACCTAAAGCGAATATTAACTCCAAGTACAGAGTGAAACTACAGCAACAGCAACAGAAATGCTAAACGCGTTTACATGTTTCAAAAATAAACATAGAATATCAACTGCAGAGATTCAAATGTGAAATCTCAGAGGTAACTTCACCAATATTGTTGATTTCCCAATGCTCTTGACTTGACATTTCAGTATTTAATGACAACATTTCAGCGATAGTAATTTTAAGAGTATACTTAAACGTGCATCAGCAAAATGCATAGACCGTACTCATCTCAAAATCCTGAACATTCTGCAACAGATAAAAAATCTGTGGTAAAAGAAGAAGCTGGAGAATTGTGCAGAATTTGTGAAAGTATGGAAAATCTTGTTGACATTTCAACTGAGGAATTTAGACACTTGAATGAGAAACTACATAAAATTGCTCATTTTGCGGTAAATATCCAACAAAAATAATTAAAATATAAATTAATACAATCTTATGTTAGATTTTAAAAGAAAAATATTTTTCTTTAATCTTGTTGATATTATATGCATGCAACTAGTAAATAAAAAGAAATGTTAAAGGAGAAAAGATTTCGTAGCACTCTTAACTTCGAAAGAACATTAATGTACTATATTTAACGAGCTCTAACATTCCACAATATATGTTATAAATTTTGACGATTTCATCCTGTTATGATTTTCTATAAAATTGAACAATTGATGACACAGATTTTTACGGGCAGTACCTATCTCTGGATCCATTCCTTTAACTTTTTCTAACTTGCCATTTTAATCTAAATCACAAAGTTCCAAAAAAACGTTATTTATAGTAATTTATCATCACTTTTATATGTATAAATTGACCATTGCAAACTTTAGAAATGTGCAAAACTACCATTTGTTTCTCAAATGGCATAACTTCAAAATATAACTGGGTTAAAAGAAGTTTGTTGCACGTATTTGACCATTTTGAGTAAATTTTACAAATATGTCAAGAAACTTTTGGCCGATTAAAAATGATCAACTTTAAGAAAACAAATATTTTTGATATGAAATAAAATGAATTATTATTATTTTTTTTTGAAATACGTAAATAACATCTATGGATTTATACAACCAAAATATTTGCAAAAGAAATTAAAAAGTTATTTTTTTTCTATCATTTTTTCCATTTGATTTCTCGAACATAGATTTGTCAAGAAACTTTTGGCCGAAACTGTACAGTACGAAGCCTGAAAGCCTTCCCCTACTAGAAACTAAAAAATATGTTAGCACTATCTTTTGCCCAACGCGTTGAATAGTTAGTTCATGTTATATTGTCGTAAGGATCAGATCCTTAGTATAGGAATCCTGAAAGTTAATTAAGGCGATCGAGGAAGTAAAAACAAGATCATCCCCCCAAAAAATGATTATTCTAGCTTAGGGCTGGCCAAGAACGCGTGTATTAAGATTTAATAAACTCGAATTGTTGAACCTTGTCTACCACTGGATTCTTCAATTTTCTTCATATTCTCCCATCAGTTGATCTTAAAAATTGAGAAAAAAGATTCTTTTAGCCTATCTTTCGTGATCTGTTTGTTATATGAACATACAGCTTCAATCCATTGTAATCGTTCCTATTTCAATTTAGGATTCAGATCAGATGGTAGAACTCAACTATTATGCGTATTATTAGTTATAAAACGATAAATTGGTTTTTATCTTTTTAAAACGATCAAAATGAGTCAACAATAAGGAAATTCGGAAGTCGTCGGAAAGAGACAATCACTCAGGGAAGCACATCAACTATCTCCAGAGCTTTCGGCTCGGTCTCCAAGCCTTCATCAGTGGCTGGAGCAAAAGAAGGAGCCGTTTTTATTTATTTAAAAATTGAAATAAAAACTGCTCCTTTCTTTTTGCTCCAGCCACTGATTGTCTCTTCCCGACGACTTCCGGATTTCCCTATTGTTGATTGCAATTAACGTCGGCTTATTCCCACAATGATCAAAATGAGTCCGCTACTACTTTTCCAAGCAGCTCTCTCATTCGTAATTGTTTTGGCAAAATGTTTTGTTCCTGTTCATTTGAAATGCTTCTTATGATCTGAGAAAGTTGACACAGTTTTTTTGAATGATCTTTCGTGTTGATGTGGGACGGCCACTCTACGAACCATTCTCAATATAATTGACTTCAAAATACGGAAAATATCGTTCAGTAATTTTCATTTACGTGTCACTTGCAAATAGATGAGTTAGAACGACTTTTATTCTTTTTCAGGGAAATTTCAGTTATTTGCTGAATTTTATTTGCACGACTTGCAGTGTTAAACTAGAAGATGCTTTCGATTTCAAAGTCCAATGTGAAAATACATATAAAATACTTATTTGCCGAATAGGAACCCATCGCTATGATCCACTATTCACAGATCCTCTTGGCGAAAACAAGGCCAACAATATTGGAAATGTTCAGGTGAAGACTGAAGAATCCGATGATGACCAAGAAGATAAGTATTTCAATATATTTGAAGTAAATCAATGCCCTCGGGATAGTAGTGATAGTGAAGAAGAAACCAATGTTAACGTAGATGTAAAGCAAGAGGAAGAAATCAAAGACACGGCCAATAGAAAGTGCAAGAAGATTGCTAGGCACAAGAGAAGAGTCCCGGAAAATACAGAATTTGAGATAGATGAAAAGCGCAGATTTGTCTGTGCAATTTGTGGACAAAAATTTTCCGAAAAGTGGATTATGCGGAATCACATTTTAGGCCTTCATGTGGCAGAAAAGCCCTATCTGTGCAATATTTGTGATGCTAGATTTTCCCTAGAGGCAGCACTGAAGAGACACAAAGCAGTCCACAAGGATGAACATATACCATGCGATATTTGTGGAAAAATTTTCAAAACTCTAGGGTACATGAAGAAGCATCTGAAGCAAGTCCATTCAAAGCCACCAAAACCCAATGCTGGAACGTTAATTTGTCAGACTTGTGGTCATAAGTCCAAAAATCGGAATACCCTTACAGCCCATTTGCGCATCCACACCACCGTTTTGCCTCACGAGTGTGAAGTTTGTAAGAAAAAGTTTCTCCGGAAGCAACAATTGGACCTCCATCAGAGTATGCACACAGGTGAAAAACCGTTTATGTGCCATCTTTGTTCGAAAGCATTCCGGATTAAAACACACCTCACTGTTCATCTGCGAAGCCATACAGGAGAAAAGAACCACAAATGCCAACTCTGTGGGAAGTGCTACACACAATCCTACGGACTCAAGCTTCATATGCAGTGTGAACATCTTGGAGAACCTAGATATGAGTGCCCCAAGTGTTTCACGAGATTTCGCCAAAAAAAAATGAGAACAATTCACGCTAAAGGATGCAACGGGGAGCCACCTAAAGAACAACCAGAGGGAGATAGTGCCAAGACCCCTAATAAACAGAAGACAGATTGTAAAGGTCACAAAACACCTGAGCAAGTGACTGAAATCAACAACGGTTCTATTGAAGTCGTTCTATCGAAAACACTTACATCACTGTAAAATGTTACGAATTAAAGAGAAGAAATTGAAAACATACCTTTTCTACTGATTTATGAGATGAGTCAAGTGGTATAGTAAGGGAAACTGAGGCAATAGTAAAAATGGGGTAGTTCTATACACTGCGATTTTTTTATAGATATCAATCTTCAAAAAGGCAGACCCATATTAATTCATAGATACTATAAGGATCCTTGTTCACTGAGGAAATGGTCGACATAAGTCCAGATAGAGGAAGGCTTTCAGGCTTCGCAAACACTCTGGATTCGAACACTTCACATTTCTATCATATTCCTTCAATGAATTTGCCCTGCAGAAATAAATTAAGTCAGATTGGTCAGATTCATCCAGAGAACATGGGAAAAATATGAAGTGTTCGAAGCCAGAGTATGTGCGAAGCGTGCGAAGGCTGGAAAGTCTTCCCATAGTGTAAACAAAAAATATCATTGTTACAACTATCTCATATTAGGTGAGTTTACTAGGGGAAAGTACTCTCTCCTTTGAACGCTCATGCCTTCGGATAATGTGAATTTCCTTTACTTTTCCTAATGGATTTCCACATGATTGTCACATAATTTATCAATTATTATTATTAATCGTATCGAGATATATTCATTACAAAGGTAATCATTTTTACAATGTCCATATCTCGTGTTAGAAGAATCTGCTTCAGACGTTTTCTGAGAAATGTCACGCAGTTTGTCCGTCTGTCCGTCCGGCTGTCATCAGCTCTAGAGGCCAAACGGTTAGAGATAGACTTGGGACCTTCGGAGGACCCCCCATAAGTCGACCCAAGGATCGTTAACATGCCCCTCATTTCCCCCCACCCCTCCCCTACCCCTCCAAAACCATGTTTTTTTGGGATTGCTCGAAAACGCGTCGTGCGATTTTTTTCGTTTTTGGATATGTTTTAGAGATTATTCAGGCGAATGTCTTAGACGAAAATACCGTTGAATCATTCTTAATTACGGTTTTTCAAGATCAAAGTTTAAAAAGTCCTTATAGAGCGCATTTATCAAGCGAATGGCGTCATATTTGGGCTCGTTGGAAAGGTCTTGGAATTTCCGGCAAAACTGAATCGGTTCCAATCGGGGTTGAACCGGTAATGAACCGGTTCATAACCGATAACTATTTTTTTTATACAAAATTCAATCAAATTACTCCAGAGGTGTATTTTGGGAAATATTTTGAGTGATTTATAAGTCAGTTCAAATCAGTTGAGAACCGGTAAACGAGTTCGAGCATTTCGCAAAGCCTGGGACACTTTATCAACCCTTTTTTGTTAGAAACTAATTATATTACTAAATTTCCTAAATTATTGTTAATTAAAGCGTCTATAATAAAATTTGTAAGCCAGAACTGCCCTTACCAATTGATTTTCTGCAGGGGTCCAACGTCCAATTCCGTAGAACAAACAATGACTGATATAAATAAAAAAAAAAAGTTTAATCACCAACTGAATAAGATCTACCTCCGAATCAAAAAGTATAATGTGTAGTAGAGGGTAGGGTACGGTCTATTCGACACATGTCAATTAAGCCGACGGTCGAATATCAGTCACCGTGGACGGTTCATTCCAACGAAATGAAAAATAGATGGCACCTTTCCCCATTTCTCCTTTAGAAGTTAATAAATTTATTTAGGTGAGCGCCATCACATACTGAAAACTGGTGATAAGCCTAGATCAGCTAATTGTAGGTGAGATTCATTAAAATATCTAGGATTCGAAGGATGTAAGTCAAATTTGGAATTTCGGTATAAAAACTGTCTTGCTCTTTTTTTTATTGGCCGACGTTTCGATCCTTGGTTGGGACCTTCTTCAGGGCCTACATACAATTTCAAAATATGAATATGACAATTCAGAAAACGCATTTTAAAATAGATTTTTCTACAAACTCACATCAAAAACTGGGAGAACAATTGTACACACAAATTTTAACACCTTCAACTTTCACTGACACTACACATTGCTCCTCATCCATCAGAAGTGGAAGACTGACTGATAAGTAATTATTGCCTATCAGTTGTTAATCAGTTGTTTTAGCCATGCACAGATTCGTGATCAGGAAGTAGCTAAACATATTTTGGCAAAGTTTGAGAGTGATCGGAGCACATAAGATTTTGTGATGATAAATAATAGGGTGAATTAAGCTAATTCAAAACCTGCTCCAAATGGAAATTTTTCGCTACTCCAAATGGAAACGTCATTGTTTTCATGATAAATACAGTACTAAATTATTATATTTATATATTTGCTATACCACAGTTTCATTATTTAGTTAATTTTGCTCCAAATAAAGCGAAAATCCATTCGTATTCACAAATTTTAATTTGTTAATTTCTCAGAAAAATGAAAAGTGTACCTTTTCAACATCGAATTTTTCATCGATCGACCATGTTTTCCAATGAAAACCACAATGAGGTGACTGTTGTTTATTCGTTTTGTTTAACTTTTATACCATATTTCTGGCTAATTTTAATTAAAAAATCATCTTTATGAAAAATTTCTATGCAAAAGTGCGTAAGCCTCAGCCAATCAGATTGCTCCATTTTGGTTTATGTATTTTTTTCTTATGCACTGTTTCATCATGTGAATGAGCCCTTATTTCTCAATTTAAATCCCAACTGCTTCCAATTTCAAATCAATTGCGCGCGCGACAAAAATCAGCTGTCAAATTTTCGCAGTTTTAATAAACAGTAATCGTAAATTCTTACTTGTTACAACTGGTGAGAGATCCTCCCCGAGGTTCTGCGGCTCAGGTGCAACTTCTCTCCGGATGCGATGCTGACACCACACAAGCTTCCTTCAAAATCAATTCCGGACATTTCAATTCTTGAGTTCTCGTGGAAAAACAGCACTTCTATTGTTGGAATGGTTCTTCCATGTTTTGCTGATGGTCCTGTCCTGATTCCTCCGTGTTGCTGGGTTATCTTTCAGGATAACATTGTACTCCACATGACACATCTCAAACCTGAGTCTTTCTGCACAAATGCACACACATTCCACCAAGATATCACACACGATGGCAATGCTTGGAATCCTTGGAATACTCTCTGCCCAAATATTCTGTATTTTTCTCTCTTCCGTGAATTTTTACTCACGAAAGCAAACAAATTTGCTTAACGCGCACCGCACAATTGATTTGACAGCTGATTTTTGTCGCGCGCGCATTTGATTTGAAATTGGGAACAGTTGGGAATTAAATTGAGAATTACAAAGTAAAATTTCTCATGCAAATTTTAATCATGTGAATCCAGCTTAAGTACTAATCTTTATTGCTAACGGTACGTGAAGTTCTCAAATGAAATAATTACCTATTTTGTGAACAAAAAGGGTTTTTCTGAAGTGTCTGCAAATGTTTCAATAGGAAACCTCGGAAATATGACTTTTTTGAGAGATTTTCTTATTGTTTTAGATGGGAAAGGAAAAAAGACCAGGAATAAGAACAAATCCTGCACTCGAGAGCAAATTAACAAGGTTTTAGCCTTTTGTCGCGGTATCACTTACACTGTTTGTCTCCAATTAGAAACTTTCCCTTGTCTCCATTTGGATTAATATGTTTCCAATAGAAGCATTTTACACTCGCGTATTTTTCTTGTATTTAAGAAGTTTTCAAATTTATATCTAAAGAATTTTCACTAAAGAGTAACATTCTAGAAGAGTCAAGGAGCAAATTTATGTAATTCTCTTCGGAAAAAATCTGAAGAAAGTGTTGATTCTGTCAAAATTAAAGCGTCTGGAAATGATTTTGAAATAGTACATTTACCCTAATACGATGTAACTTTATTTATTTATAATTATTTAATCAACGGACAATTCAAAAGATAATCTTCATTAGAGGCTAGATATAATTTATTTATTATTAATATGAAATTTCTTTTTTAAAGAAAAAAAATATTTAAAGAAGGATCTGGTACTTATACTGACGTGGAACTTTACTTACGATCACGCGTCCATCATAACTGAGAGAGGCAAAAGTCCAGGGATCTGCACTGCTCCATTCGGCACAGTACACAGAATCCTCATGCTGCTCAAAGGTCTGCAGTAGTCCATCTTGAAGTCTCTCCTTGCCCCCTGAATCAGTTAGATTTGGCATGTCCTCAGTGTGAGCCTCTGAACTAACACTGGAGGCGCATGTGAGGAGGACTTTGCTGTCAGAACTGCTGGACAGAATTAGCTGATCGTGGAATGTGTTGAATCGTACGCTCCAAACCCAATGAGAATGATCGGATCGCATAAAAACTGCCTCCTTGGTACTGCGACTGTCCCAAATCTTGATGCACCCATCATCTCCACCTGTTACTAGGTGACACTGCTTGTTAGGATTGCAGTCGATGTCCCGGACGAGCTGAGCGTGGGCATCTTCGATGGTCCAGGCGACGTGATTGGCATCCCTGATGTCATATGAACGTATGGAACAATCATGGAGTGTAATAAATTGATTTCCCTGATGATGCTGTGACCATTTTCCTCCCGTCAGTTTTGGACAGTTCTTTGAATTAATTTCAGCCACGACTTTCGTGTGGCTTTCTGCCCTATTCATTAGCAGCACCTTTCCATCTACCACTGTGGCCAAAACATTTGCATCCACAGGATGGAATTCTGTGGTTTTGACATCATTCCCATGCCCTTCCAACGGAAGTATTTCTGCTTCTTTGAAATTGAGAAATTCCTCTCCTTCTGCCGGAGTATCTTCATCCGGGAGTCTCAGCAGAACGGTCTGCATAGACACATGGCTCCCTTTCTGGCTATTGCAGCAAGACAACAGAAGATTCGCATCGTGTGGACTACTGTTGAGCTTCCACACTTCTCCATGTGGATGAGAATAAATCTTTGACTTGAGGGCAGTTTCCCCATCTTCATTCACTTCCAGCAGGTGTATTTGATTATTCGGTTTGAGGCTCTGTGTAGCTATGAAGAAGCGGATTTCGCTATTTTCAGCCAGCTGAGATACCAATGCTCTGGCCTGAATGAGAAAAAATAATTTAAATCTCTGAAGACTCCTAAAATTCTCAGAGAAATTACCTGAAATTCGAGACCGTAGATTGAAATTCCTTCGTCCATTTTGAGGTTATGGTGCTCCAACTGTCATTATTGTCAGTTTTGCGATGTTTTCGATGAATTTTGAACGCGCTTTTTCGTACTCCCGGGTATTCCCCGCATTCTACGACCGCTCTCACAGACGCTATAAGAAAAATTTTTCAAGGACTTCTTTCAAAACTACAATTTCATTTTGATCATAATCTCTGTCATCATACAAGAAGTGTACAAAAGCAAATAAATAAGAGTGTGTTTGAGACATCACAAAAAAGATGGTGTAAGTAAAAGGTGTTCAGGTGACGTTTTAAAGGTTGAAAAAAAGAAGTTTGGTCCTGAATCGCCAAGGGCAGGTAAATGGGGGAAATGGCACTGAGCGCCTCGAGGAAGAAATCTGCCCTACAATGTGACTCAGACTATCAGCAAGATCAGCAATCATCAACAATGACTTCCATATCATCTCGGCACTTGGGTATGTAGAGTCCGATGCAGTTGCACTCCCAGATATTCTGAGGATATCTCTCCACGCTCGTCCACTGATTGGTATCCACATCGTAGCACTCAATTACAGATCGCGTGAGATCGAACATTGAATCCGAATAGAAACCACCAATAATGTAGATTTTTGTGTTGACAGCCACAATTCCCGCATGGAAGCGAGGTGTTGGGATTTGTGTCACCACTTCCCAGGTACGTGAGTCCTTGTTGTAAACATCGATCGTATCGATTAGTGTTCTCGTATCGGCCATGGAGCGCTCAGTCCAACCCCCACAGACGTAGATTTTGTCATTAATGGACACCATCATATGGTCAGCCCGAGGTGTCAGCATCGACGGAAGCTGCTCCCACACTTGCATCTTGGTATTGTACCGGTAGAAGGAAGACAACACCCGATGCCTATCCAATCCGCCTGATATATACAGGTAGTGGTCTTGAGCGGCTCCGGCATGCTGAACCCGACTGCCCGGCATCATCGGGATGTAACTCCACTTATCCGTGCTAGGATCATAGCACTCTGCCGTTGATGCGTGCTGATCCACCAAATCACCTGGATCCATATCCTCAGCATCGTCCAATTCACTAGCACCACCAACAGCATACAGAAACTCCCCAACAAAGTTTAAAGAGAAACGGCATCGATCCTGTTGCATTGGTGCAATCGTATTCCATGAATTGGACATAGGACTAAATCGAAAGCCAAACGGATGGATATACTCTTTCAGGCACACATTGTAGCATCCTCCCACGACATACAGTTCTAAAGCAAGAAAAAAAGAATTGAGAGATTCTATCACAAAAAAAATCAATTTCATGAGAAACTCACCATTCCTAAGTGTCGCAATGCCATAGTTACATTGCTCAACATGCGGAATAGATGTAAGATGCCGCCACTTTTTTACACTCGGCAAATAATAGGTGATATCATTGGTGATACCTTCGAGCCCGAATCCACCCACCTTCACCAATGCCAGTTCCATTCCGCGTGAATTCACCAATGCATTCTCCTGATTGGTCACTGGCACCATGTGCCGCTTCTGTGACTGAGCCTGGCTCTTGGTGAGTCCGTAGAGGGCAGAACTAGGGGAGATTCCAACAGATTGTAGGGTCCTTTCAACATCTCCCGTTGACACCTCTGCTAGTCGAACAAGGCCCAACATACGATTGCAAACGCGAACATCGTGCAGTGTCTTCTCAGACTTCTTAATCCACTGCAACACAATACTGAGTACGACTACTTCAGAGCAGTCCACAGGATAATCACAGGCCAGGATGTGCTCCAACTGATGACGTCCCAGAACTCCAATTTCGTGTGTTTTGATGAATTCACTAAGATGGGCACAAATGAACCGATATACTCGCTGCCGCAGCTTATCCAGCGAATACATCTCCGCAATGCTGACAATGTCTACACAATTGTCCACATCGAGCTGAGATTGAAGATAGTTGGAGCAAGCTTCCACTACAGCATCTAGCTGAACATGGCTGGCTGCTGAAAGGACATCCTGCACATTGGCTAGATTGAGCTCTAACTTGGATGTGTAAGCATATTCCAGTAGAAGTTCAATTCCAGCAGCAGTCACTCCGTTCAGACTTATCTCATTTTGCTGGGATTCTTTCATGGCGTCCGTGAACATAGCACGAAAATACTCACTGCAGGATGCCAAGACGGCACGATGGGCTCTAAAAGATTGCCCATTGGCTTTCAGAGTGATATCGATGAGGTGTCCTTCATGCAAATGAAAGAAGAATTAGAATGCTTAACTCTTTCCGGACCGCAGCATATGCTTCAAGCCAATTTCACAATTTTTTAATCAAAAATATCTAAGCTTAGGAATTAATTGAGGTTCTACAAAAAGATATCTTACATCTGGACATCCTTATAGTTTTTAATCATCGACAAGAATTGGATTTTTATCAGTTCTGAATAATTAAAAAACATTGTTTTTCACAGAACATTCATATGCTGCTTTGGGTACTCAGAGTCCCAAAAGAGACGAAAGAGTTAACAAAACTAAAAAATTAAATGCTCCCTTCTGAAATGGGTCATGCCCTCATGCCTACATCAAATCCTCTATTTCTCATGAAACAGAGTATAAAGGACAAATTCAAATGTGGGTTATTTTCAATTACCCTACAGCTGCAAAGGACATGCTATTCCTGAGCTGTCTTTGCATATTGCTAGAGGAAGCTCTCTTCTATCGAAAAAATCTGTTGGAAAGTTTTCTGCGATGGATCGAGTCTGGCCTCTTTCGGAGATTTATCGATGGATTTAACATAATGACAATTTTTTTTTCGAGACATCAGCCTTGGTCTTGGTTTTTCGTGACCATACAGAAGATGTTTGAGTTCAGAAACAACCTTAGTCGTCACTCTACTGGAGATAATTTGGGAACATCGAAGGGATTTCTATGTGTATTTAGCGCATTTTCAAAACTACAATGGTAATCCCGAACAATCTATAGTGTAGATGACGAATATGAAAGCTCAAGTTTGTGGGTAGAACTGACTTTATTTTGCAACAAATTACTTTTATATGCCCCAATATTGATGACTATACAATATAATGTTTATGGGTGACAATATGGATCACCACAATAGGAATTGACCGATCCCTCCACCACGAGGCGGAAATTTTCGTTTCAAAGAATTCTACAATATATATAACAGTATGACAGAGGTTCTGGGAAGGCACAACGAAAATAGATACCTAGCATTACTGGGTGGTAACAAGCAGGCGAAGAGGACATTGGCAAGAAGGATCTAAGTGTATAACTGTAGACACAACGAAGAGCAATTCAGCCGTTTCGTGTTGTCTTATAAATAGGGTAACTGGGTTATAAGTAACCGGAATATCCATCCACTCTTTTTGTGGTCACAGAATATATTGAAGATCAGCAAATTTTTAAGAGCTACTATAGCTCGACAGCGAGCCTCGAGTGGGTCAGTGGATAGAGGAGTGGCTCTATGACTGCGAGGTCTTGGGTTCAAAGCTGAGCAGCAGCAGAAAAAGATATAGAGCGGCTACCCGTATCGGGGGATAAGATAGGAGTTGGGAAGCATCGGAAATCCGAAATGGATAACTGTTTTCTGGCAAAATCTTATCTTCTAGCACGACAGCACTCAATAAGTCAAGTGGTAGAGTACTCTCTCTATGATGCAAGTGTTTCTGGTTCGAATCTTATTTAGGCCCCATGAATTTTTCTGACGTTAAAGGTATTCGGATGCATTCAGTGAGCTTCACTGCACTTGATTCCACGGGCATGGGACTGACAACCTCATCCCGTATATAAGAAAAAAATAATAATGCGTGTCTAGAAATCCCCTTACGGGGAAGGCCTGCTATTTCCTTCATGGAATGTTGTGCCAGAATTATTATAATCAAAGCAAACGACAAGGGAATTATCATACATAATTCACAGGCCTTCTGATAATAAAAAATAATGTCCTACAATGAAATAGGGAGATGACCTTCTTCTGTGTGTGGCAGGGATGCTGATCCTTTCAGAGACCAAACAATATTTTTTTCGCCAAAGCTTTCGGCGCGATAAAGTGCCTTCTTCAGTGGTCAAAACCGTGATTTTTGCCTCTAAAATTCGTACTCTTACATCCATCTACTCCTACTGAGGAACAACAGGGAAATTTTAGGATTTTTTTTGGGAAAACTTTGGACTTGCAAATTTAACACAGACCAACTTCTTATAAATATATTATTCACACCAAAATTAATGTTACTTCTAAGATCTAAAGTAAGCTACACAATCCTCACTGATAAATTAGATAAGACTTCTGTTCAGAACCTACGAACATTTTATATATAGGATATCGAACTACGTACCGATTAATAATGTAGAATCGTAGAGGATTTCAACCGTTTGATTGTTTGTTTTACTAGCTATACTTTTATGAAATAATGTGAAATCATTTTCAATAAAACCAATATTGAAATAAACCCATCTGAATAAATATTGTCATGAGTAAATATTCCAATTCTAAAAGATTTTCAAAACATTGTTTTAAATAATATATTTATTCAAACGATCTTGTGGTTTTGTATGAAAATTAGCTTATGAAAATCAGAACAAAACCAAAAGAAAGTGAAAAGGCATATGTTCTGTATTGTGTAATATTTCACTTGATTTTATTTAAATTCGCGTGCTTTATAGTTTTTTTTTCTATTTGTAAATAGCATTCATTAATGATACATTTATTAGAAAATCTGGTTAAATTGCAATACCTATTATTTATTTGTATTTACTCAATTGGTCTTATTTCAATATCCGTTCATTTATTTTGATTTTCTTCATATTTGTCTAAGAGAACAGTTGTATGCAAAATTTGTTAGTGTTCCACTTGTTTTTTCGTCTAATTTAAGTAGGAGGGATATTAGTTTTATGATGCTATTATTCTATAACGATATTTGGTATTGATTAACATTTTCTTTAATAAGATCACTAGATATAAGAACTTCTGGCCAGTTTAATATTAAAAGAATATCCATACGCAATAACGTAGTACACGGATAGTCATCAACTAACTCTATTGTCCGTTTCTTAGTTAGGAGGATTAGATCCCTCACTCTAACAGCGATCGTCGCTATCTAGAGGAGTCAATGAATGTAAAATGGTAAAGGAAAAGGGATTTAGTAACAATCCTCCGACTGGTGATCTCAGCGTTTCGTATTATTATTGTCACACCGTATTAGTGCATATAACAGTATAATTTCTCGCTAGTAAGTTTCTAATTGGAAATCTAATGAGGAGGCCATCTATTCCGAAACATCGTAAAGAATTAAAGAACTAAGATTGCGAAGTTCAATCTTTTCATAAACTACCTGCTATATTTTATTGGACTGACAAATCATTCCAAATAGTCTTATAAAGGATTGAATTTCCATATAAAAGTAACATTTGGATATGAAATCTATTGATACATGATTTCTCTGATTGAACTTCTGATCTAGATTGCCTTATTAGGTTGGAGACCCCGATATTTTAGGTTTGCAAAAAAAAAGTTTAAGCCACCAATCTCACCTTTTAGTCTCAGCTCATTGAGTCCATTGAGTAGGGTATTTGTGTGTGAGAGGGATTCAAAGAAGATCGTATTGAGTGTTCTGTCTAGCATGATTATCCATGTGACGATGGCAGTTCTCCAGAGAGATATGAAGCACTCAGTTCAACACCTAACTCATCTACTGAGTTCCCCGGTGCAATTATAGTGAAAGAAATCAAATGATAATTATTTCAATTAATGCATTCTTGCAGACATTGTGTCTCTTCCAACTTACTCAAATGGCATGAGAATCCTATTGTTTGGCTTTGGGAATATTGCCAAAGAGATGTTAAAAGATGTTGAAATGGCTCATATGAAGCGTTGACACGGTACAATTCGAACAAATTGATTTGCAACTGGATTTCACGAAAATTTATTTACTTTTTTTCACAGAATATGTTCTAGCTCGTTTTAGAAACTAGGAACTAGAAATTATGCCAACGAGTGCACACACACAACTAACCAAATAGAAAGAAGTGTTATAGCACTCGACACTAGATGAGAGACAATAAAAAGTAGGACACCAAAGTGCGTCTCCTAAAACACTAAATTCTCTAAAGTATCTGATATAATTTTTGTGTTGATTTGCACAAAGAGTAAAAGGTTATTCAATTAAGTACAACAATTTATAATTTGTTTGGGACTTTTGAGGTAGAAATCGCAAATAAAAGATGTTGTTTCTTCATCAAAAGAACAACGAACTGGCGAGAGTGACGTTCACTTTGTGACATTTCATATGCATTCACTTTCGCCGCGATTCGCCTTTAATCGGTTCTATGCTTCAATATATTGAAAAATGACTGTTAAATTACCGCTTAGTCAATGAATTCGGAATTCGCCGTTTATCAATCCCCACATTTTTGTTCGATCCTCGTTAACCCTTTAAGGACGAGTGGGCCACCGCTGAGACCGCACCCACTGCTGCTCTGGAGATTAAGCTTGCCTTCATTTTCGCTTTATATAATATCAAAGTACACTGCTATACAAGAATGAGAACCAACTGGTCAAGCATTGCCATAAGGAAAGGGAATGTTAATGGTAACTTCAAGTTAATGAGGTACAGAATTCAAACAGTGACAGACAGATTATATATTTGAATACGAATATACGAATCAAAATTTGAGAATGTGTAGAAGGGTTCTCAGGTGTCGGGTATCTCTGTCGAGAACTTGGACTCAGTAAGTCGGTGCCTTTTGGCCGGAATACCACAGTACTTCAGCCTGAGGTCTCAGCAATCCCGGTCAGAGTACAGACAGAGTATGATTAAAACTGATATTTCTTATCGGAAAATAGACATATTTTCAGGCCATAACTCCTGCTCCTCGTTGGTGCTTGAGTATAGAATAATGTTAGAAATAGCTTCACTTAACTGTAAGATCACTCTTCATTGGGAACCTGGGCGTTGCCGGGTAACAAGGAGGATCACCGCCTCGTAGTGACAGGGGCGAAGACCAAATTTATCCATTGGAATATCCCCTCCCCTCCCCAAATGAAAAAAAAACCATCATGAAGAAGGATTTACTCAAACAACACCAAACTATCTGGTCTCTACAGAGAACTGCCGCGTGTCCAGACTGTTCATGCCACAAGTGGACAGGAAAAGGACGGATTATCTGGTGGGAAGCAACTGCTGTAAAGCAAAACAGTTTATCACCCTTCTGACCGGATATTGTCTTATCAAACACCTCTCCACAGAAAAAAATATTTTGTAAAAATGTTCGTAAATGTTTGTGAATTCATATGGGGGAGTTACGAAATGCTCGTGAATCGTATAACCCACAAACAAGATCGTAAAAGTTTGTACTTTTTTCACAAACATTGTTCGTAACATGATCACTTGAGGAGCATTTTTTGTACTTTTACAAACATTTGTTCGTAAATGTTCGTAACCACCAAAAAAATGTTTGTAAAATTTTGTCATTTGTTCGTAAATGTTCATAAAATATTCGTCAGATAAACAAAAATTTACGAACAAATGACAAAATTTTACGAACATTTCTGTGTGTTTACGAAAATTTACGAACAAATGTTTGTAAAAGAACAAGAAATTTTCATTAAGTATGTGCATGTTACAAACAATATTTGTGAAAAAAGCACAAACTTCTAAGAACTTGTTTGTGAATTATACGATTTACGATCATTTTATAACCCTCCCCATAGGAATTGACAAACATTTACGAACATTTTTACAAAATATTTTTTCCTGTGTACAGATTGGGTATACAGTGTAGCACAACACGATTTTATTGGAATACTCACTGGACACTGGTTGAATGCACATCTGCATAAGATGGGTATGGTGGACGACCCAATTTGTCGGTGGTGTTCTTCCAGTAGGAAAACTGTAAAACATATCTTGTACGATTGTCCGACTCTGGCACTTTCGAGACAGAAGATATTAGGAAGGAGGGTGATTGATTTGGATGACTTACGGCGTTATCACACTTGCACATTAAAATTTTAATGTGATTCACATTAATTG
Source organism: Phlebotomus papatasi (assembly GCF_024763615.1). NCBI lineage: Eukaryota > Metazoa > Arthropoda > Insecta > Diptera > Psychodidae > Phlebotomus > Phlebotomus papatasi. The sequence goes on along the minus strand of NC_077224.1, from coordinate 76,942,519 downwards.
TCGCTTGTGAGGGTCCAAATATGTTATTTGTGTCTTTGAGTCACTTAATATTTAAGGGTTTTTCTATTTATTGATAAAGAAGTGGACTTGGTCTGCAAAAATAAGTTTAAATTTACCTAAAGCATAAATATTTTTCACATTAAAAAATTAATGAGAAAATCGCATTAATTTTTCGCATTAATGCTATAAATCAATTTATATCAAATTTTGCGGGCCAAGTCTATCTTTTTATCAACAAATAGATCAAATTTTGAATATAAAATGATTCAAACACACAAATTACACATTTGGACTCTCACCAGCGACAATTAATGTGAATCATTAAAATTTTAATGTGCAAGTGTGATAACACAGCTAGATGCTTCCGGGGCTTTCGGGACATCAATCGAAATTTACAAGATAAAAAATAAAACAAGCGTTTTTACGTTTTTCTATCCCTTTAATATTATCGTGATTTTTCTCATAATAATGTATGTAAATGTTTATTAAGGAGATAATACAGCATCTTCTAAAACAACGATAATTATACAATATCTCTTTTTGATAGTTTAATTCTCTCTTTCCATTGTTGGTATATAATTCAAAAAATGTTCACAACAAAATTAGACGTATTGTGATCAAAATTTCTCTTTATCTATCTACTCGTATATTCAATGAATTAATATCCACTTCTTCAATCTTCAATCGATGTTCGACAAAAAAAAACTATGCTCAAAATTATTGATATTTGAGGATTATTATTTATAATTTTGATTCCCTCATTAGCTATTTACATATATTTGATTTTCCACTTTTTTTTCATAGATTACATAGATTATTATATTTACACATAATTTTAATTTTTCTGTGTATGTCAATAAAATTATTAAATGTATTTATATATATTTTTTTAAAGAATTTATCATTAAAGTTTATTTAAATAGTCATTGAAGATTCGTACGAGATGTCGATTACAAATTCGTTCTAAATTTCATTGGCGCTCTAAAAAAGAAAGTCTGAAGAATATTTAGAAGAAAAGAGAATAGGGAGAAAAATATATATATCACAAAAAACAACATTTCGAAAAGTCCTCCCTAAATGAACTCCCCTTTTTTTCATTATAATAAATCGTGGTGAGAAATAATAAGAAAATGACCAAGAGTAAAAATAGAATGGGTTTAATGTCCAAATTGTTATATACTAAATTTCTAATAAATATCACATGATTAGAAATTGTATTAACAAATATCGTTCACCTCGTCGGTTTCTCTGCTACAATCAGCAAAACATTCTCACTTACCAATTATTTCAAAATAATATTCCAATTTTGTTCGAAAATCTTTTTTTTCTTATCGATTTTTTCTTGCCAAAAAGCCAATTTTTGTTTTTCAATCGAATTAGCAAACTTAATTAAATACAAAAAAAAATTAAACGAAATAATTCGCTGAACAAAAAGCTAAACAATTTTTATGTCCACCAACATCCAAGATCTAACACATCTCTCACGCTAAATTTCACTGAAAAATCAATTAGAGGGAGTCTCGATGCCAGACCCAAGTATTCTTTGTGTGGGCAAATCTGTGCGACAGCCATTGGGACTCGAGAAGATTGAAACGATCCTCACTGAGATACAGTGGTTTACCGCGTCTACATAATCAAAGATGGATTGTTAACAAAAATACTGAAAAAAAGAAGAGTATAAACGGAAATTCTTACTTTAGATCACGGTCTTCCTCATCGTAATCATCCAAATAGAGTGATCCCCACAGGCACGCCCTACGTCCTCGAATAACAATAATGTACGTCGATGTTACCACTAAAAAGATTCCAGTACCTCCGCCACAAGTAATTGAATGCTGCAAAAAAAAACATTGATTTTGTTAAATTTATTAGCGAGTGTTGGCTTCCTATTTCTATTTCAATAAATTAGGAGAATATAATGTTGCGGATTTGACCGGAGACCACGACGGCAGGAAGGAAAAACAATTTCCAAGACTCAACAACACTTTATTTTTTTCACTATTTGACATGAAATACTTCACGGAATCTCGTGCGGCTGAAAAGCGCACAGAGGAGGGAATTCGCGCTTCAGAGTATAGAGGGACAGTTGCGCAAGCAGGATAATTGCAGCACTGTTCTCGCTTACTCAACTTACTTCGATGCGAGTATGTGTTGCTCGCATGAAGTATAGGGGTAAACTAAAAATTCACCAATGCACGGCACTCAACCCCTAAAGAACGCCGTACAGCATCCCCTAGGCAGGGCATGCTTCAAAGCAGATTCGCAACAATAAGCATGATTCGCCCATTTTTTCGATCTTTTCTAACTAAACGGTTCTTTCTAATTCTTTTCTTACTGAACGATCTTTTCTAACTAAACCATCGGATAAACTCTATCCCTTAGCAGGAATTGCTCCACCACGGGTGAGGAGACAAATCATCTCCAGTAGAGAGATGCCCAAGGTTCTTTCTGAACCGAAGCATCTTCTCTGTGGTCACAAAAAACCAAGAATAAGGCTGAAGTCTCGCAAGAGCTTTTGCCACTCTGTTAAACCACTTGACAAATCTCCGGAGGAGGCCAGACTTAATCTGTGGAAGGAAGTCTTTCCACCAGACTTTATCGAACTAAAGGAGAGCCTTCCTCCTGGTGGTGACCAAAACTGGACGACGCGGAAGTCTCTCAATCGTTTGAGGAACGGCGTAGCGCGATTGAGAGACAACAGGCGGCGATGGGGCTTCTCGGAATGTGACGTCCTCTGTGACTGTGGGGTAATTCAAACCACCCCACACTTGTGTGTTTGTTCTCTGTCTTCTGCTTCTTGCGGAGTAGGGGACTTGATGTCGGCAATCCCGCTTGCCATTGACGTAGCCCGTTATTGAGCAAGACATGTGTAAATTTTATGCCTCGACACGATTAATAATAATAATAATAATAACTAAACGGTAAAATAGTGGATTGCGCTACACCAAAGGAATCTCTGATCTTGGAAAAAGGATGACGATTTGTACGAACTTTGCCGTCGGAAGCAAGGTTTGCACGGTCTAGGCCCATCATTGCATTTTTTCTGGAATAGATTTTACTCATAATTCAAAATTATTCATTAAAAATTGGACTCTAGCTCCTCAAATCCGCAGAAATCATCACAGCGCTGAAATAACGTCTCTGAAACACTTCTTTCCTTATTTATCTGGATCCCTAATTTTCTAGAAAATAAATATAGAAAAGTCGACTGAATTGTTGTGGATTTTTTAGTGTGATCAAGAGGATAGACGGGTGTAGGTAGAGGTAGAGCCTATTTGAATACGGGTCACGGTCAAAATTCCGAACGCCAAAATCCCAAATCCTCAAAAGTGTCAGAGCTAGTCTGATGATTACACCCGCGCATGCTGGAGACAAAAACTATATCTTTCCGCAAAGGGAATTCCATTCAAGGTAAGACATCTTCTGACTGTAGCCGTTCCGGACTACTGACACTTACACTCAACAAGTATTGACCCTCTTGAGTTGTAGGCTCAACATTCACACTTTGAGCCTTCCCATGACAAACTAACAATCACACATACTCTGATGCAGCTCAGAGAGGCAACTTTGAGATTGCAATAAGAAAGGTTGATAAAGTGAGGAGTGTAACGACACAATTGCTACTTTACCGCTACCAAAGGTGACCAAAGAAGAAGTGGTCCTAAGACACTGGAAAAGTACTTCTCAGAATTGCTCAATTCTTAACAAAGCACAGATGATGATGTACCCATATGCAGAAGCAGAGAAGAACGTAGTTTTTCAGAGCGTGAAGACCTGTATGCGATCAGTCACGGATTACTATATTCCTGGATAGTAGGTAGACATTTTTGTGTCCCATAGTAGGGGAATGTGGTTTCCGATCAGAATGGCATCCTGGAGCGATTTGTGGAGTACTTTGATGAACTTTTCAACGGACAGCTCAATGGTGAGTTGGAGGTCCCAACAACTCAAAGTGTTGATGCCAGACTAGAGCCACCTAGTATGGACAAGGTCAAAAGAGCAATCCGTCGGCTTAAACACAACAGAGCGCCAGGAGTAGACGGAATTGCAGCAGAGCTGTACCAACATGGAGGCGCCCAACTACACCGAGTTGTTCATCAATTAGTGCTTTGTGTATGGGACGAAGAGGTAATGCCAGACGAATGGAAAATTAGCATTATTTGTCCTATACATAAGAAAGGAGATATCACAAACTGTAGCCACTATAGGGGTATTACGTTGTTGAGTACCGCCTATAAGATATTCTCCTCTACTCTGCTTGGTCGAATAGCCCCATTCGCTCAGACCATTATTGGACTATACCAATGTGGTTTCACTCCAGGCAAATCAACAACAGACCAGATCTTTCCCATTCGGCTGTCTATGGAGAAGATGAGAGAGCATGACCAAGCACTTCACCATCTCTTCATCGATTTCAAAGCATCCTACGATAGCATAGTCAGGGTAAAACTGTACGAAGCCATGGGAGAATTCTGCATCCCGAACAAATTGATTAGACTGACTAGGATGACCATGACCAATATGAGGAGCAAAGTAAAGGTGAATGGGTCGCTGTCACGAGAGTTTAGCGTGAACAACGGACTCAGACAGGGGGACGGACTATCGTGCGTCCTCTTTAACCTGGCACTGGAGAAAGCGATCCATGACTCCGGCGTGAGCATGAGGGGGGTCATACTCAATAAGTCCACGCAGCTCCTAGCCTATGCTGAGGATATGGACATCATGACATCAATCACAGAGCCTTACAAGAGGCCTTCATCCAGATTGAGCATGCGACACAAAATCGAGGCTACAGATAAACGAAGGCAAAACAAAGTACATGGTGGTCTTGTCAGCAGCAACTCCGGCAACATCTACACAGAGTATCGGTCAAACAAGGTTCCCGATGGAGGACTATAACTTTGAAGTTGTCAATTTCTTCATGTACCTTCGGTCAACAATCACAGCCGACAACAACATCTCAACAGAAGTCCGCGCACGGCTGCTGAAAGCCAACAAAGCCTATTTTAGTCTATCAAGAGTTTTCCAGTTGAGAAACTTAAGCATAAAGACTAAGCTACTGCTGTATAGTACTATGATCCTGCCAGTCCTCACGTATTCGTCTGAGACGTGGGTCCTCAGCAAACAGAATTGCGAACTCTTAGCCGCGTTTGAGAGGAGGATCATACGACTGATTTTTGGACCCATATTTGAGGAGGGACGATTCCGGAGCCTATACAACCCTGAGGTATATAAGCAAATACGCCTCAATGGGCTCCGGTGGGCTGGTCATCTGGTTCGCAAGGATGAGGACGATCCAGCCTGAAAAGTCTTTAGGGGCGGACTCTACGTTTCGAGGAAACGAGGCCGACCCAGACTCCGATAAACCGACGGCGTGGACCAGGACACCACCTCAATAGGAGTGCGGAATTGGAGAACAGTGGCGCGTAACAGCTCGAGTGGCAACGGGTCCTGAGTCAAGTCAAGATCAGCAATTGGTTGTAGCGCCGGTTAAGTAAGTAAGTAAGAAGTTCATTCCTATTCTCACGTAATGCTCATGGGATTTGGATAATGACCGAAAGTATAAGATCGCGAATACTAACTGCCGAGATAAGTTTCCTCCGGGCGGTTGAGGGAATGACTCGTCGAGATCGAGTGAGGAACGTAGCCGTTCGTGAAGAGCTAAATATTGAAAAGTAATGCAAGGCATTGCGAAAAGGTGTCGACTTCGGGACTCAGTACAAGGTGCCTGAATCAAATTAGGATTTTGCCTTCAAACGGTTCCAGATTGATCCCGAACAGCTTCAAAAGATGATTATGAATAGAGTCGTAGAGATCTAAACTTGGTGCTCTAATCTCGCGACCCCATTAGGGATAAACCTAGTGTCACTGAAGATCATTATGATATTTTCAATCGCTTATTTTTTTGGGGTAGCGGGCTTAGGACATCCAGGTTAGCAGCCCACGCCTGTCAATCCTCGACCACTTCAGGAAGATGCTCTCGGTCAATCCCAAGGCACTCCAAGGCAAGGTCCTGAATTTGATTCAAGCACCTTTAGGGTTTCCAAAATCCCGGAATTTTTTGAATTTCGGGAACCCGGGATTTAAATATTTCACTAATCCCGAATTTCGGGATCCCGGGATCCCGAAAATCCCGAGATCCCGAAAATCCCGGGACCCCGAATATCCCGGGATCCCGAAAATCTCGGACGGGATCCCGGGATCGTAATATTTAGGAATTTCGAGATCTCGAAATCCCGTTTTATCAATGTTTTATCAATCGTTTATCAATCCCGGGATTAATCCCGATCCAAAAAAGGGCTGAAATCGCGGGACTTCGGGATCCCGGGATCCCGTTTTGGAAACCCTAGGCACCTTGTTCTAGGTCTGCCTAGAGGTTGACGCCTCCTCACAATAGCCTTTCTGAAGATCATAGAATCAAAAAAGGTATCGTATTTAACCTCTTCGCAAGTAAAGCATTATATATCATACACAAACTAGACGATTTTGAATAATTCATTTCTCCACATTGATACCCAAATTGCTGCCCGGTAAGGATTTATTATTTAGTTCTTTAATGGTGTGGGAAAAATAGCCTCATAGAGGTAGAATAGAAATACACTTCGTTGCACTTTTCTAACTCATGGAACGTTAGGCAAAATTATTGCAGGACGTTACAAATTGAAAGTTTGACATCGCTTGGATTTTGACAAAAATTTTCCTTCTTTCTCTTTCCTGATTGGAAGCATAGATACTGAGATATTAAAAATACAAACATAAAAATCAAAAATGCTAGATTCTTACCGTAACGGCCTCACAGCAATCCTGTTCCTTGCAACATTGCTGCTTGAGGCAGACAATTGTGCCACATAGAAGGCAAATGGAACTCTCAAGAGGAACTTGGTGGCATTTTTGGCAAGTTTGCTCGTGGTAGTACTGAAAAATTTACAAAATTATTTAAAATCAAATTATTTTAATAAAAAAAAGTGCCCATCAATAACAACTCACTGTGAAGAGTCTCTCATATTCACGCGGCAACTGAAGAAGTCTTGGCTGATACCAAACAGCATGCTGACTAACTACGAGTTCCTGAATGAGATCAAAAGGTGGCTTGATGTCCATAAATTGATCACACCAGAGCCTCGGCAGCGATTTTTCCGTTCCCGGGACAAAGCAAAGTGCCTTGGCGCCATTGAACACTTCCCAATCCATTCCGCTGGTCACCAATTCCAGAAAATAAACCAGTCGTACAAATTCGAGTTGAGGCGAAGCAATTTCCGGTAGTTCTTGATGATACAAATGATGCCTCAGCAGAGCAGCAATTCGCAAAAATGGGAGACACAGACGCTGCAATTGCTGTTCCATTGCTTGCAAATTTACACGACTCGTAGACTATTAAATTTATTAAAAAATAAATAAATAAATATTTCCGCATTGTTCAAAAGTTTAGCGAATATATCTACCGGAACTGTCTCATCGACGACACATTCCCTCCTCAAGTGGCGACATCTATCAGTGTGACTAAGAACAAATGCTAATGCCATTCCTAAATTATCAATTGTACCATCTTCCGGAATTTTCCATCGTTCCAAAATATCATTGCACTCAAATTCCGTGAGTGTCACACAAATCTGCAGTACCACTTGATAGTAGAGCAAATTGAACATTGCCTTCACAATGCAGGTGAAGTAAGCTGAATTTTGCGAAATAAAAAGTGTAATTCAGCAAAAAAAAAGTCCTGAAGATCCAAATCTCTAAAAGAAAAACAACTCACCAAGATCTAAATGCAGTGGAGCTAGAAGAATAAATTTGAGCATAAGGGCACATGGATCAGCCAGAAGGCTAGGAATCAATTCGCGACAGTATACCGGTACCGGAGCTCCACCCGTTGCCGGAATAATACCACATAAACTCGCCCACGAATCCCAAACTGGCCACTCGATCAACACTCTCACGTGTACTGACAGAACATGGAGAAGTGGAACTGCAAATTATGAGAAAAAATAACATATCATGTGTGTTCTAATGACCCAAAGATCAATTAGTTTGTAAATTAATTCTGCGCGTACGTGATTTTAGACCACGCCCCTTTGGGAAATTTTATGAACCAAAATTTATTTATTTTTTTCATTGCCTATTACATACTTAGAGGCTAAAAGTTTGAAGATATTGGTTGCCGAAAGCTCGGGGTCGAATTTCAATTTTTTTTGTCCTTTCTTACCCGACGCTCACCGGTTTCCATACATATTAAATTCCCAACACTTTCTCACTACTTAAGCCGTTTCTCGGATTAATCTGAGAGACGGATTAGTTAAAAACTGATGGAAATGTAATTATTATTATTATTACGTTAAGCCATCTCTCGGCTTAACTCTTTCACGTCATTAGGGTCATATATGACCCGGGGAAAAAACAATTTTTTTTGACTATGTACATTAATTGAAATCTATCGGTTTGTGCACGACATCATAATAGAAGGATGTAAGATTCTTGGCTAATTTTCTCAAGACTCCAGATATTCAGGAAAAGAAAATATTTCAGATCAAAAATCACGAATTTTTAACTTTATGAAATGACTTTTCTTTTTCAAAATTTTTTATATTCATTTATATAGTTTCATTTATATTCATTTATATAGCAAAAAGGTCTTTTTAAACACAAAATAGAATATCCAAAGATTGTATATTGCATATTTTTGATATAATAAACTACTCTCGATTTTCCAGAAAAGCGCGTAGAATTTTCCGGGTCATATACGACCCTATTGTCGGCAAGGGTAAAAGTTTATGACAGTTTTTCGTTCCAACAATGTAGTTGGGACAGTAGGGGCATTGTTTTTCTTCGTGAAATCCAGAAGGAAAATATCTTGCTCCTGGACATTTCATCTTATATCTGATTATCTTACGTTCCCGGCCGGCCGGTCGGGAACGTAACTTAGCCCCCTATATATTCGTGATCAGGAAGTGGCGAAACACATTTTGGCAAAGTTTGGGGCCGATCGGACGACATGAAATTTTGTTAGGATTATAGTAGGTGAGATTATTGAGAATCTCACCTAATACGTAAATTACCGAAATACGGTGATCATTTTACTGTCAATGTGATTCTGCCCTTAAGGTGATCTACACGGTTAAAACTTTTGGACATTGACCAAAATATTGCAACAAATTTTCTTAGGAACAATTTTTTAAGGACAAATTTGTACCTACAAGATACATTTATTTATTCAATTTTTTCTCACAGTTTTGTTTTGAAATATAGTAAGAATTCTGTTGGGGTTTTCTTTGAGAACCGTTTTGATACGGTAGAATATCTACAAATGTGAGTCTATTTCGTTTTATATAAATTTGTTCCTAAAGACATTTTGTTTCCATTGTCAAATTGACAAATTTGTGTCATTTAAAAGGCTTCCCTGTTTCGCCTAACAGCTAAGGCCTATACTTCAGTCGAGATAGATTTCGGTGGCGAAAGTTCATAAGGAACATCAAATGAAAGTCAACAGTGTTTTATACAAACACGTGCATTACAAAATCATATGCGAGTGCTGACAGCAGGAAGGGAAGGGAATCACGAATTAAAAAAAGTGAAACCATAAATATTGTAGCTCGAAAAATGCCACAAAGGACATTGGGCAAAAATGTATGGGAGTTGGTCTATGTGACGACCACAGATGGGACTAGGTGCATTTTATAGGTAATTATGTAAGATGAAAAATTACCGAGAACTAGGGCGATATTCGCCAGGAGTCCTTGTAAAACGCCTTTATCCTTTCAAAAAAATACTACTTTGACATCGAAATACTCTCAACATCAGCTAAAGGGATCTTCATGAAAATCGGTATGGAGTTAATGTATGACATAAGCCATTTATCCATGGATACTGCCCCCTTCCTCGACTCCTCCTTCCAGTGGCTCCCATACAAAACATGGACTATTTTCATTTTAACTTTCCTCTGAGAAGAAGTAGAAAGTTGAAACTTGGTATAGAATCAAAGTTCATGAAACGTTCCTTAACTATGCATATAGACTCCTTCCCCCTCCACCCATTCTTGTGGCCCCCATACAAAATAATGAGTTTTTTCACTACTACGCCTCTGTGAAAAGAAGTAAAAATCAGAAACTTAGCATAGGATCAAGGGCAATGGAAGGCTCTTTAACCGTGTTTATATTAGTTTCCCCCCGCCGCTCCTTCCAACAGTCCCCATACAAAATGAGGACTTTTTACACTATAACTCCTCTCTGAGAAAAGGTAGAAAGCTAAAACTGGGCATGGGAACAATTTTCATGAAAGGCTATTCAGTCATAAAAAAATCTGATTACGATTTCAAAAGAAAACAAATAAATAAATCCTAGTTAGAAAAATAAGTTAAAATATGTAATGATTCTACTGAAATCGATGAATACAAAGAGGCCATATGTCTCAACACATTAAAAGAATCATACATACGTACTACAAGATCATTAAAATCGGTTGAATAATTTCGAAACTTAACACATTTCTTTTTAATTGCGAACTTTAATAACCTGGAGTGCCCCTTTGCGGTCGACTTGTGAACTTATATATACCGTAATTTTGTAGGATTTTTCGAGATCTTTCGATTGAGTATTCATTGATTAAATTCGGTTGATAAATCTCTGAGATATAACGTTTAAAATTTTGTCTTTGACCCATCATGGTTCAATATCCTCCTACGCAACTTGTGAATTGTAAAGACATATGTTTTTAGGTCCATTTCGAGAATACGCAGTCATTTAATGTATTTTATGTTACAATCTATCCTTTCCATTCAAAAAAGACAGTATAAACGCGCACATTTCAGATAAGAGATTTTTTTCTTCTACGGAAATAATTTTTTTGCTCTAGAACTTTTTCCCACAGTTTAGAACTTTGGTCCCGAAACAAAAGTTGTTAGGGGAAAGTGGTCTGCCTTTGAATGCGGCAGCCTTTGAATATTGTAATTTTTTCATTTTTTTTAAAGCATAAATTCTTTTCTATTAACTATTAGATAGCTATTCATAATCCTCACAAGTCATAAAAAAATGTAGACCCTAGCTCTTATTTTCTAGGTGCTAGGGCAAAAAAACCAAACTGAGCTCTAAACTGTAATTTTGATGTTCCACAATTCATGTGTTTTTTCATAATCAAAATAATTTTTCGAGCAAATCTTCTATTGTGAATCATAAAAGGTTATTCTTGGATGGTATTTCTCCAAATACATTTTGATTCAGATGAGACAATTTTTGTGGGTGATAAAAGTTTGCAAATATTGCTCTGCGGCAGCCTTTGAATCTTAATTATGTGTGCCTTTCAATCCTCTTTTTCCATACATTGAAACATCTGACAGCTTCCTGTCCGGGAGCAGAATAGAACTCCTACTTTTGGTCTGACGAATATCATACAAATACTTATAACATGCTATCTTGCTCCGGCCGGGATGTTTCAAACTGACATTTGTTAACTTCAATGGCGTTTTATTACAAATTTTCAAGTGAAAAACAGTGCTTCAGAAAAATGTAAAAAATGTTGTTGTATAATGGCTTTTGACTACAGTGATTGTTTTATTGAGTACATTAGGGTTCATGCTAATCAATTATGGGCCACTTAATGCTACAGCCCTAATATTCTCAGTGAAAAATTAAGACTCAAAGGCTGCCCAACCACATTCAAAGGCAGACCATGCAGGCTGCCTTTGAATATATCGACATCACATTTTCAAGTTTCTCACCAGGAAAACCTGAGGACTTGCGAGTCCTGAATGGGGTAAGCATAGAAGCTCAATGAACAAGAGAATTTTTTGGTGTAGTGCAAAGTAAAACTCATGTTGTAGTTTACTCTGAAAAAAATCTCAAATTTTGAACATCATTTTACGTTCAAAGGCAGACCACTTTCCCCTACCTATACCATGGCCTATTGAACGATATAGGTCTCATTGGTGGTTGCATCATAGACCACTTTTGCACATTGTCCTTTGACGTCCTCTCCTCGCTTCGATGCTGGCTTTCGGAACAAATTTGTTACTAATATTGGGTGTCTTTTTGTTACTCCTAGAAGGTACAAATTTGTTCCAAAAATTTTCGGTGTCCATGGACGAGCTAATTTTTGGAACAATTAATGTGCCGAATTTTTTTTACCATGTAATTGGTTCAAAGCATTTGTGAATTAATTCTGAAAAATCTTAAACCTAGTTTTAATCCTTAACCTTTTTACTGTGGGCGTGACTACAGGCCACGCCCAGAAAAAAGGAATAACTGCTTATATTTTTGTGTTTCACTCACCTATGCAGTCTCTCTTGGGCTTGTACCTCACAGACTCATCCGAGCACAGAGATCCTCCCCGTTGAATGATCTCAGCCTCGAGATTTGTCCTAGCGATTGAGGTGACAAAGAGTATAAGTCTCTGAGGTGTTGGTAGGACTCTTTTAGCCTTGCGTTGAGTACTATTAGTCATATCCTCCATGGCGCGTCCCATGGCTTCGGACAACTTTGTGGATGTCTTGGGACGTTCGTTCTCCATGATGAGAGTGGTGAGTTCGGTGACTAGAGTGGCATAGGGGGGTGCTGGTACGCGAACAATAGGCGTAGGACGGTCCAATTGTGGACTGAGCGGCAAAACAGAATTTGATAGCTGCCGACAAACCGGACAGAGAAATTCTCCACGTTCCACATTGAGATTCTGAGGACGCTGGGAGGAGAACAATGATGACAAATAGGCATCGTGACATGTGAGATGTACATGATGTCCACACGATTGTACATGTACACCACCCTCCCAGGCCAGATTATTGGATAAATACCAAAAAATCTCGCCAAATTTCCACGTAAGAATCTCTGTGCGTCTATTGAATTCATTTGCCATCCTCACATTTCTTCCCGGACGATTTTTCTCCTGATCACTCAATGGCAATGCATGGCGTTCAGGTGTCTTTCGACGATGCCCAACAACACTACTAGACTCCACCAAAACCACCAATCCAATAGGATCAGATTCTGTACTTGGACTCGTACGATTGCAAATTATACAAACATATTCCTTCTCCCTAGCCTGTTCTAGCTCTTCATCCTCCTCACAGCAATCCATTGCTTCAGCTGCCATTGCCATAAATTGCTTTTGTTTATTGGCAAATTCCTGCATTAACTTCTGCTGACGCTCCTTAGCACGCTTACTGCGTTCCTCTTTTTCCCTTACCTCCCTGGCTCTCTGTTCAGCCTGACGTTCTCTTTGGTTTGGCCACAACTTCCTCCTGATCTCATTGATATTCACCGCACAAGCCTCATCCATACGGGCAATCTTTCTCAGTAGATTCCCAATAAAATGTGGCCCATCTCCAATTCGAGAATCCCGTGTGGAACTTGTGGAACTTGAATTTGTGGAACTTGTGGAAATTGTGGAACTTGTGGAACCTGATGCCATGGGAATTCCTGCAGATGTTGAGGGTAAATTGTGACTAGATGGTCCAGCAGTAGCTTCAATTCCTCCCTCACTACTACTCTCTGGTGTTTCTTCCAGTGAAAAACTATCCAGTGTTCCACTGAGTTGTGAATGGAGTTTGAGTAGGAGGGATATGATACTCTCTTCAATGAGAATTGTATCTGAATCTGACGAATTCATCCCTTCAACTTGACGTTTCTTGTTGGCCAGACGTCGAGGATTGGTGGAATTCGTAGCTACAACATCGAGAGTTCGACTTGGTACAGCTACTGGCTGAACACGCTGAAAAGGCAATATCATTCCCGTTCCATTGCTATTTGTTGGTGAGAACATCTCACTGGTACTCCGACTGGATGCTCCAGCTGCCAATGCAAAATCTCTTCTAATAGCCACTTCCATACGACTTTCCGGGATTGTCGATGATGGCAGAGCCAATCTTATTGGATACTCAGTGATAGCCTGCATTGATTCAGCCAATGGTAGTGGAGGCAGTGAATGTGTACTTGATGTATCATCGAGCATATTCATATCCGGACGTACAATTGACAAATCCTGAGGTACAGCAACTTCTCGATTTGACGGTATAATAACCACAGATGTATTGGAATAATCCATCTCATTGCCACTCACTAGCATTGGCAATGGATCACTCTCCGATACATCCCAATCCAGATCACTGTCAAATGTCGTTGTGTTGTAGTTAGCTGGTGATACTTGAGGTTCTGGCGGTGTTAGGGACACTCTTGTCACAAAATGCCTCAAATTTTCACTCAAACAATCTCCCGGATAGCAATTTAGTAACTCTGGCGGATCTCTTGGACTCCTCGAGGCACCACTACCACTATAACTTCTACCACATTCCAATGTTGAACTACTCCTTTTAGCCCATTTTTCCTCATTACTCACAGCAATTTCCAGCAGAAAAACCGCCAGAGCAATTAAATTCTCCGAGACATTGTGCGAATGGACAGCTCGATGAAAGATACTCAAAATTGTCGAATGAAATACCCTCGATGTCAACAGTGAACTTGGATCACTGTAAGCCTCTCCAACGGCACTGGGAAGTCGAAAAGGTGGCCAGAGATTGCCACTTCTGGGCATCTTTCCCTCTCCCTTCACATAATTACTGAACCTATCCATGGAATTTTGAAAATCTCTCCTATGAACAGCCCTCAGTAGAACATGCAGTGGATCATAGAAAACTTCCCAAACTTCCGGAACTGGAATAAATAATCCCTGTTCAAGATTTTCCGAACCCACTGGTGGTGGTCGATACACAGATAATTCCTTCAAAAAATTCTCAAAATTTCTCGTGTGCGCATTACCCGAACGTTCAGGCATCAACTCCAACAATTGACTGTGCGTCCTATCTCCAGTGGCTAAGAGAGCACTTATCTCAATTTTACACTGTGTCGGCTCATCATTGCCCAAATTCGTGCGAGATGTCACCAAAGTAGCTATAAAAGTCAACAATCCCTCCAACATGGAATCCTGCTCAATTTCCTGCGGAGACGTCAGTGGTCCCATGCCCAACCATTCACTAACACCAAACACCTCAATGGCCGTCGTGAGGAAAGTTTGAGCTGGCAAGTGTGTGGCACACAGCTGCAGAAAGAATAGATCCATGTCCACCATTGAATTGCAGAAATTGGCCTGGATGTACGTCATTGCCTGGCCTTTGATCTGCAATCCATTGCGCACCCAAATGCTCGACAGGATCTCATAGAAGAGACTCTGTAAGAATAATTTAAAAAAAAAAATTGTAAAATTATAAAAAATACAAGGTTTGTCATTTTAACAAATAAAGAGATGACAAAGCGTTCCAGCTTTGCCCAAATGCTCGAACTCACGAGCAAAAAATCGGTACTTAACCTACTCATTACCGATAAAGACCGATGCAGCCGGGTTCGAAGTTTCAATACCTCTCCTTGACCTTTGACCTTCAATAATTCAAAATTGCGAATTTTCCGGTAATAGGTATTTTTGGGCGAAATGCTCGCCTGGACTAGCTCTAAAATATATCCAAAAATCACTGAAAAAGCTTGGGCTAATTTTGAGAAAAACCGAAAAAAATGTTTTTAGGGAAGGGGAGGGGAATAGGGGTAAAAAGGGGAAAACGTCTAGAGATATTGCTTTATTATTGGGGTTCATCGAAGACCGGAAATTTTCATTGAAAATTTGAGAAAAAGTTTTGCCAATTTTTGAAACAACATCCTTATGACAAACTTTCAACAAAGATCCATTTGGCCCTTTCACAGTCTTTTCTTTTAGAAATTGAGATTTCTAAATTCTTTAACTAAAGCCTTAAAGAGTCTTCTATTTTATAATAAAGTTGGCAATATATAAATAAAACACATCAAACCGCGCTATCTTCAGATGACTCATGACCATGTCACATATAAGATTAATATTAAGACTAATACAACTTTCTAAACTGCGAGAATGGCAAAAAAAGATAGCAAGTGTTTTATCATGACTCTCTCTCGCGTTTCGCTCGAAAACTGACCGAATCACAGTTGGCACGGAAATGGCATGGAAAATTGCTCGAATTGCCTGTAATACGATTCAGAAACTTCAGAAAGCAATTAATATGAACAGTAATATCTTACTCATCGTATTACTCCACTAGAGTGTATTCTTTCTAACACACGTGATATTCCATATGAAATTTTGCATACTATATACCTCTCTCTCCGACTTTTCTTAATATTAATATTAATCTTATATGTGACACCACGGTCAAGCTTTAAAAAACTCAAAAATTTTTCAGAAAATTTGAAGTCTTGGGCTAGCTATTAAAGCGCGCTTTCGCTATCTTTTATTTAAATTAATAAGTAAAATGTCGGGTTTTCACACGACTAGGGTGGGGCTATCTAGACCTAGACTCTCCGTGAGGACACAGACATTAGGCTACAGCAGAATGAGAAGTATTTGCACAGTCTTTGCACAGTCTCTTTCTTACCGCTCCTTTTTTCTTCATTTTCTACACGTTCTACTAATATTAATTTACTATTAAAATATTCTTGGATTTATAAGGACAAAAATTGGTGATTGGAATTTCTTTTTTGTTCTTCCGAACTCAGTAACGACAATACGAGCCACTTATGTGGCGCCGCCGTTGCTTGGCCCATCTGTCTCGCTTGCCCTGTCCCCGCCTTCCCATAAGTGAGATTGTACGTGTTTTTTGTTACATAAAGTATTACTGAATTATTGAATATTTTATTGAATTGTATTGATTAATATGTAACATGCTTTGTACAATATTTTTCGGCATATTCGGTCTGTGAACCAAGGTTTCTGCCGTTTACTTGGGGAGACCGGTTGTGAGGTCGGTCGGCAGCCGCATTTGAGATATGATGTTGGAAATAAATATTATTATTATTATTATTTTGGTAAAAGCGATGATTAAAAGAATCCAAATTTGTGCAGTAAAAAGGCAAATTTGACCAGAAAAAATAGTTTTTGTCGTAAAATAGCGGACACAGCCTTGTAAGAGAAGTTAGGACCAATTGATGCAATCTAGGTATGCGTAGCAGTCTTAAATTCTTCCAATCGCCCCGAACTGTCAATAAACTTTTTGGGGCGTGGCTTATTTATTTATGAGTTATGGGATTTAAAATCCCTTGTTTATTTCAATCCTGTTATTTTAGAATCTTGCTCTGGAATGTCAAAATATCCCCTTATTAAAAAGCAAATATTAAATTTAGTCTGCCATTTCAATTTCACGAGTTTCAGGATGCAATTTTTGGTTTTCTTCGTATAACTCGATCCAATTTTTCGGGTTTTTTGATACAAATTTTGGGTTTTACGGGTTTCCCAGATTTCGCCATACAATTTTTCAGGTTTTTATGTAATTTTTTAGTTTCACGAGTTTCGGGGTTAAATTTTTGGGTTTTTTTATATTTCTCGACTTATTTTTCGAGTTTCTTAATACAAATATTGGATTTCACGAATTTCGCGATGCAATTTTTTCAATTTTACGAGTTTCAAGATGCAATTTTTGGGTTTCTCTGATTTCACAATATAATTTTTCGGGTTTTGCGATGCAATTTTTTGGTTATACGGGTTTCAACGATGCAAATATTGGGTTTCTAGGGTTTCGAGATGCACTTTTGGGTTTTACGGATTTCATGATGCGATTCTTGGGTTTTTCGGATTTTGCAATAGTATTTTTCGTGTTTCACTATTCATTTTTTCACAAGTTGCGGGATGCAATTTTAGAGTTTTTTGTATTTTGCGCCATACAATTTTTCAGGTTTCGCAACGCAATTTTTCGGTTATACGGGTAGCATGATGCAATTCTTGAATTTCGCGACACCATTTTCTGAGATTCGCAATACTGTTTTTCGGTTTTACAGGTTTCTAGATAGGAATTTTGCGTTTTTTGGGTTTCGAGTTGCAATTTCAGGGTTTTTCGGGTTTCACCGGTTTCACGAAGCAAATTTGAATTTCTCGGGTATCGTGATCTCCTTCTTGGCAATTGACAAGAATTTCAAAATATGAATCACCCAAATATGAAATAACAAATATGAAATGAGTTCTGATTTTTATTTACATAATTACTAAATTAATTGTAATTTCCAAGTAAGACAAAACTAATTAGGGTAAGTGTGCCAAATTCCGGCCAGCTTGCAATTTCGGCCACATTTTTTGTTCCTCGAATTTCCATGAACTTTTAGATTTTACGTACTCTAGAGATTATACAATGCACAAGAATAACAAAAATGTAGCTTCGACAAAAGAGATGACGTGAAAAAGATATTGGAAGAATTCCCGAAGGGCAAGGAACTATGAGAATGAAGGTGGCCGAAATAGGGCACCAAAGCTATGTCTATATTTTTATTCATTTTAAAATGTATTAAGAATGATTTTAGAGTATATCAAGACGGTAAACTCTTTACGAGGTTCCAAGCAACACTCTTTAAAAAGAAAGAATAAAAAAATCAATTTGTATTTAAAATATTACATTTCAAATTTGAGACTTCGACGCTTGCATGGAACTATGCCGAAATTTGGCACACTTACCCTAAATCATTTTTCTTTATAGCTTACTTAAAAAGCCTAAAGGTCTCTACACACTAGGAGAAATTTCTTTAAAAAATGCCTTTTTAAATAAAATTTCCCCTATCTTTGTAGGCAGAAACGTCAGATTTAAAAAAAAGGCAATTTTTTGACGAAAATTGCTTCTAGTGTGTAGACAACATAAAACTTAATTTCAGCAACAATACAATCTTTATTTATAATTCATAATAATTATAAAATAATCTTAAAAAATATAACGCCTACATCACCATATTTAGTTATGTTTCCTTACAAAGTTCAAGATAAGAATTTTTATATTCTCATACGTTGATCTTATCAAAAGTGTCTGCTTCAAAGTATAACACAGCAGCTTTAATCTTAATATGGGCCAATGGAACCTACCACAAATTTATTCAAATGTTCATTGTATTAAATCAAATGCGATGATAAGAGTTATTTGTTTATCTGAACCATGTTTTGTGGATACAACGTCATTTCTGTATAATTTTATCGTGCATTGGAACCCTAGTTTTATGTGACGCTGTTTTAAATTATCCGTTCGTGTATTGATTGCTCTGTGGATTATTATCAATTAATAATTGCCTTTTCCATGTGTTTTTGTAGTTCATTTTCCTCTCATTCATTATACCCCTATTTTTGTGAATAACGCACACACTCATCCAGACAATTTAACTACACCAGTACAAATCTGCTTAATTTTAAACTAAACTATCCATGTGATTGTGTTGTACGCTTTGATTAGAATCAAGTGTTTTTGTATATAGAAGAAAATCGAGCCCTTACAGTACCGTAACTGTTTCTAAAACCAAATTTTTACAAGAAGTAGATATGATTTCCAGATTAAGCTCCACCCAAAAATAATTTAAATCGCGCCTTTTTAAAGGATTAACGTTTTTGGACAGTTGATATTTTTTTTAATTTTATAGGGGAGACTGGGGCAAAAAGTCACAAATCGAAAAATTCAAAATTCAATATCTTCCAAGGTAAAAAAGATAGCGGCTCAAATTTTTTTCTATAGATAGCCTTCATAGACCTTCTTTAATGTCGTAAGTTTCCTCGAATTCAAACAAGGAATTTGGAAAATAAAAAATATCGAAATTTTTAGCCCTATTTTTGAAATATTTTCCTTGCAGAAGATAACAATTATTACCTACTTATTTTCCAAAATTAATGCAATGGTGAATATTTTCTAAATAATTTGGATTCTTTGAATACGAATCCGTTATCTATTTTAGAATTTCACAAAAGTTCTTTTCTCCGGAAATCCTTTTATTAAAAATGGCCACTTGGGGTAAAAAGTAACAAAAGGTATAGAGCAAAAAGTAACAAAAAAGCGATGAAATTTCAAATGTCTCACGGCGAAAAGAAACGTCATTACCATGTCTCGCCGCTTGTTGTTTGCATTGGTCAAACAATTTGCAGTCTTTTGTGTGTTTTTTTCTAAAATAGCTTGAAAAGCGCTTTTCTCGTTTTCTCATTTTTTTCGCAAAGAAAACGGTATTTTACAAAGGTGTAGATGAATAAATTTTCTGTGAAAATATATAATCTTGGTATTTTTTCAAATTTACAGAAGCCCGTAATAAAGCGAATTAAAAGATGGTAATACCCCATGACTGGTACTATTTGCCCCAGCATTTTTGAGAATGGTCACAAACACCACAAGGAACAAGACCATGCATTATTATTCTTTCTTATACGGGATGAGGTTGTCAGTCCCATACCCGTGGAATCAAGTGCAATGAAGCTCACTGGATGCAATCCGAACACCTTTAACGCCAAAAAAATTCCTGGTGACCTAAAGGGGATTCGAACCCGGAACACTTGCATCATAGAGCGAGTGCTCTATGAATAGTTACAAAATTACCTTTTAGAAATCGGCTCGATAAACGTATTTCCTTACAAAATAGAGAAATATTAATTTCACAAAGTTGTAGAGCAGTAAATTTCCTATAAAACTGTGCTAATTAGAAATTTTTGAAGCGATCGAGTAGCTTGTAAAAAAAAAATAAAATATCCGTTTTGTGACTTTTTACCCCAGTCTCCCCTAGTATTTTGATCAATTTTTGAAAAATGGGTTATAAAATAAAAACAATCTCTGAGGATATCCATTCTTTTACACAAGATGATAAATATCGTCGATTGAATCAGTAATTGTGCTAACTGCATTTGCTTTACGTCTGTATTCGTTGTGAACGACACATGGCTGCGTGGAACTTAAAATGAATGCTGCGTTCACAAAGCAAATGCAGTTAGCACAGTTTCTGATCCAACAACTGACGATATACTAATATCCCTGAGCGTCTCATACTTTTTTTATTCTCATCATTCTTATGTATTTTTATGATGGAACAGAATTCTCTGTTAAAAATTCAAATTTCAACATTTAGTACACCATAACTCCAAAAATGGGCGTGGCTTAAAAATATTCCTCAAAGAAATCTACATGAGACGTTTATTATTACTTCTCGGAGTTATGAGATTTTTAAAAAAAAATTATGCTAGTCCAAATTGGTTCGTTAATTTTTTTCTTATGACTAGTTATATTATCTTATTTTTAATTCTCTTTTTAGCACGTGCCAAGTTCGACTCTGTGGCTATCGATAGTGACGATCTCAAACGATATGCAAACTCCCCCTCAGCATGGGAAAGAAGCATATTCATCAAAAGCCAGTAGCATTATTTCAAAAACATTGCTAATCGTGACTTCTGTTGGACTGTGGTTTCTTTTTAGTAAAATCCACACACAGAAAGTGTGGATAAAATCGCAGAAAACTTAAATTAATTTGCCCACCGGCTCTGACTGCCACTATTCATTTCTCTCCCTCATTTATCTTATTCTATCTCCCTCACTCCTCAACTTCAATTGTGTGTCTGTGTCATGTAATGCTTATATTCCCAAGAAGTTCAATTTAAAACTCAGCACCAATGAATGTGAATCTCACATTTGTTGATACACCATCAAACTGAACAAGTGGTGATTTTTTTTTTCGAAAAAAAAAAATAGTGGCTCTCAGTTTTTCAACTGCTCTTTCATCTTTCAGCGAAATAGACAGAACAATTGTGAAAAATGATTCTGTAATTTTCATCTAAGGAAAAAAAATAGTAAAACAATTTTCATGGTGAGTCTATCATCTGGCATTAGCTGTTTCTAACAAGGATGATTCCCTTTGTTGTTGAAGATCATCTTTTCAATTGAATTTGATTGAAAATCTCCAAGTAATGCACAAGTTATTGAAGTGAATTTCTATTTTATTATTTTTTTTTTCAGTCTATAAAGTGATTTGAAACATCTGAGAAATTCTCAAAGAGACTGATATTAGAAGAAGAAATGGCTAAAGATAGAAAATTAAGCATCTTGCTAGTCTTCACCGTGATACTCATAGGATCGTCAAATGGACTCATTGAGGATGCAATTGATGTTGCTAGGTTACTTAAGGAAGTCTTTGCTAGCGTAGCTGAAGGATGGCACCTTGTGGAACAAACAGAAATTGGTGATCAAATTGATTTGCCATTCATAAAGCACAAGCACGAAAAGATCATGTCGCGTATGACAGAGATATCCCAGCAAATTGCTAACGTGGAATTTGAGGTATGATCTTGTGAAGTGAAAAAACAGTTTAGAAGAAAAGATTAAGTGATTTATATATGTCTTTTTACAAAACTTCCTGTGCTTTCAATTGCCGTTGATGATTCATACATTTTTCTTCTCTTTACTCCCTCTCCTATATAACCCTCCTCTCTCCCTACCATGGACAAAAATGTGTAAATAACCACTACTCAAGACCATCAATACAGCCACATGGACAATTCAGAGCATCAACAGATTCGTCCACAACAGTTTTAAACTCGAATGGGCACTTCATGAGTTGAGTGATCTCATGAATATGATCACCCTTGAGGAACAAAATATGAGACAATATGCCCAACATGTGGATAAACTCGAAACAACTACCCTCATTCGCTACTCCGAATCAATTGTCTCACCCAATTCAAATTCAGTCCAAGGATGGCTGGACAGGATGCATCTTTTGGTGATGGGATCGAATGATCTCAAATCAATCGGACAAAATGGACTCTTTCAGATGATGGCACATTATGTTAAGGTATTCAACATTTCTTTACTTTCTACAACCTACTTTAAACAATATCATTGCTAAATTGCTTGTAAATTCTTTTGGATACATTCATTCATTCATTAACAGAATGGGTCAAAATATGTTGACACATTTCCCAACCCCAATTTCTCTATCTTTCACAGGCAGATCAGTGTTTGAAATAGCTCTCTACAATAAATTACTCTCTCTAAACATTCAAAAAATACATCTTAAAAGACTGATTCTTATTCTGTGATAAATGTTTTTATGGCTCCAGGACACTTTTTAGATCAGGAAAATTTCATAAAATCAAAATACACATCTCTATCTTTCTCAAAAGCTTAGCACATATCTACCCTACTCTTGTGCTTTTCTTCTTTCACTGAGAAAAATCCGAAAAAGTTAAAAAAACATTCCGGAAATGTTAATTTTACCCTGCAGTATTGATCCGAAAACGGTGTACTTTTTAAATGTATTATGGGTTAAATTTATCCTTCTTTCGTGTTGATTTTACCCTTAAGAGGTGTAAAATTAACATTAAAAAATGTTGATATATTTTTACACCCAAAAAGTGTTAAAGTTATGATGAAAAACAGTTAATCGCAGCCTCTTTTTTTCTCAGTGTTTGAACATCACACCAAATTAAATTTAGTTCAGTCCAATTTTGAACCCAAAAGAGCGCTATAGACTATTGCAAAACGATTGAGAAACGGACAAAGCAATTTTGTTTTCATGAAATTTTACTGATCCAAATTTAATTTCATTTGATATAAAACGCTATTCCAACTTCACTCTTATTGTGACGATGTGCAAATGTCAAAGATCTTAAAGCTATTTTGCATTTTAAATCTAGTCCATTAAAAATCTTAAAAACTTATAAATTATGAAAATGTTGAGAAGAATTTGTGGAAAATTAAATAGGGAAATTGTACCAAACTTCGACATAAGGAAAGGCTTTCAGGCGTCGCACGTACTCTGACTTCGAACATTTGTTATTTTACTCATATCCCTTTAATTAATCTGACCTAATATTTTTCAGGAAACGTGTGCCTCAGCACTAGCTATTAAAACATATTTCCATAGATATATCAGATTCATTAAAAAAATAAGGAGTAAATATGAAATGATCGAAGCCAGAGTGTGTGCGAAGCCTGAAAACTTTCTCCTAGTTCAGAGGTAAGCTTGAACCGTTTGAAACAGAATAAACCTCAAATAAAAATTATTCGGTTTCAAACAGTTCTTAATCACCTCTGCCATAGTTGCATGTAAGCACAAAAATTTTAACTTACTATTTTTTCGGGAGTGCTTTTTGGAACTTTTCAAAGTAGTTTGCGGTAAGATGGGGTAATTCGGAATCATGTCTATTTTCTAATTTTGAGACTTTTTAACTATTTCAGATGGTCAAAGTGAAAAAGAAAACCACAAAAAACATGACTTTACATTCGAGAGTACTTCTTCGTTGTTCATTCCTTTTACCATGTGAAACTGTTAGAAAATCTCAAAGTTCCGAATTAGACATGATTCCAAATTACGCTATCGTCCTTGTTTTCTTTAAACGTGTAATCTTAGTATATATTAAAATGAATAAAAACATAGGCATTTCTTTGGGTAATATTTCGGACACCTTGACCCTGATTCTAGTCTAGTAGTTCCTTGCATTTCCGGAAGTCTTCTAAGATCTTTTCCACATCATCACGGACGTACAGACAACACTTTATTTTCACTTTTTTTTAAATTATATAGTCTTTACAGATTAAAAAACTAAAAAAAAGATGCAATTTTGAGAAACAGGAATTTGGCAAAGGTCCCCTATATAAATTAATATTTCAGCTCCCATTTTATCTAAGAAAAATGCACATGATAATTAATGGTTTATCAACACTTTACAAGAATATTGAAAAAACTCCAATCAAAAAAATATTATTCATTCTAAAGTTAAATTAACATGTTTTTACCAGAATATTTTAAAAGTGAACTAACATGTTCTGTTGTTTTTCCTGATAACTATTTTAAGATTTGGAAACAATGACTTTTTTTTAGCTTTATTAACTTATAAAGCAGCAAAACATACTATTTACAAATAAATAAATAAATAAATAAATCTTGTAAATTGTCAAACAATCTTCATAAAAAAAAACAAATAAATAAAACAGTCGTGTAGATTGTGATAAACGAAATCACTAAAAACTTAAATCTGGGGTAAAGAAATCTCTTTAAAAAGTTCAGTAAAAAAAAAACAATGAAATTAAGCTCACAAAAAATGTACACAGATAATAAGATAAGATTGTAATGGAATTGCTTTACGGGAATATCTGTCAATTATAAAAACTATTAGAATTTAGTAATCCAGTAATATTTCTCAGATTTTGAAAAATCAATGTTTAAAATTTTGTAGAATGCATATTTACATATTTGAAACAAAATCCATTTAACTTAATTCGAGAAACTATAAATAATAACTAATCTGAATCTTATATCAAATGGTAATTAGTTTTTCTGGGTAATATAAGTATTTTAGACAGATATAAATTGATTCATAAACACTGCTTTGGGAGAGTCAATTTTGTAGCAATGAAATATTTGTGGAGCTCAGAGCAAAAATGACACATATCCTATGTTCAGAGCAAAAGACATATCTTAAACTTTAGCCAAAGGATATGTGTCATTTTTGCCCTAAGCTCCACTTGTGCTTTAACATCCACGGCCGTCTTAAGTCCAAATCTAATAATAATTTAATAATTCTAAGCCCGTGTAAGGTAATTTGTACTAATCCTTTGAAGTTAAAGTTCACAGGCTAAATACTCTCGAGGATCAGCCTTTCGCGAGGCTTTAGCGTTAACACCAAACTCCTATACGTAAAACAGTGGGATAGCTTCTGACGTTCCTCAAGCTTTCCACTTTCCAGATAAGAATTAATTTTAAAATCTATTGCGATAAATACTTTTGTTGTGAATATTTTAAGGCTAATTTATTGTGGAAAATATGAAAAAAACTAATATTACTTTCGTTTTGACTATAAGAATTCTGAGAATTTATACAATTTGTGATTTTAATTTTTAGGTAGAGTGAAAGTAACACCTATTGACATTTTAAGAACTCGTGTCAGGACCTATTGACACCCTACTCTGTACCATTTGGGATATGAAATTCGAAGATCTCTCTTTATACACTGAGAAAAAAACGGGGGTGCGATTAACTTTTTTTCCTCGTAACTTTAACACTTTTTAAGTGCAAAAATATATCAACATTTTTTAATGTTAATTTTACACGTTTTTAAGTGTAAAATTGACATGAAAAAGGTAACTTCAACCCATAATACGCCTAAAAAGCATAATATTTACAACACCGATTTCGGATCAATAATGCAGGGTAAAATTAACATTTCCGGAATGTTATTTTAACTTTTTCGGATTTCTCTCAGTGTAGGAATAGGTATACTACAGAAAAATGTCATACTACTTAAATTTTTTTAGATATATTAAATAATTTCAACATTTTGATAAAAGTGTCAATAGGGGTTCTTTGTCGAAGAGGTGTTCCTTCGACCCTACTTTGGGTATAATTTTAATAATATTCATAATAGTTTAATTGAAAAAAATCACTTATAGAATTTTCAGTAATCATAATAAATAGTGAACTAGTATGATTATACAATAGGGGCGTGGCTTATTTTTTTTTGAAGCCAGAATCCTTTAGAATTAAGTTTACAATAAAAATACAAGAGTGACTTGTTCTTACAGTATCACAGTATCCCAGTAAAACTAACTAACTCAATCTGGATGGTTAAAAAAGGATACAACGATTTCGGCTTCTCAAAAAGGGCGTGGTCTAAAATTATTTGTAGGCGGAGCTTAGTCGTAAAATTCATCATTACTTTCCTGAAAAATATAGTCTTCTTTTTTTAATGACATCATTGTAAAATTATGCCAAAAAACTGATTCATCATTCCTACCATATAACTGTAAAAACAATACCATAGCACCACAAGACTATTTTGCCAAACACTGCATTTTTACCTGCCTCTTAATCATAACCAAAATATAAAGAAAATAAATAATGGAGTTCCAGAAGGTAATATGATTCCTCTCAATAACAAATGAAAATTCATGCGAAGTTATTAGTTGTTGAATTTCAATTGTTTTGAAGAATTTTTCAAGATACATTTAAGGTATCGTATTGCCTCTTTTTTTTCTATACGCTGCTATTTTCAAATATATAAACTTTTCCTTAACCCCATAAATTATTGATTAGTTGGAGATTTGAAAAGAGCATTAATTATTATAGCTTCTTATAGTACAGAGAATTGTTAAATTGACTTCTATATAATGCTACAGTATTTTCAAATGTTGCATGCTGAAAAACATGTGCAACATTTTGACTTACGATGGTGGGGATTAATAAAAATGTATTGATGCATTACAAAATATGATATTTTATACACCACAAGTCATCGATTTTCTTAGTATTTGTTTTTTTTTTTAAATACACAGGTGGTAACAATTCTCCTTCTTATTGCTCGAACTCTCAAAGAGATATGAGCAATATAAATATTCTACCGCTTCTGACATTTTTTTTGTCTTCTTGTATTGCAAAGCAAAGGATTAGGGTTTTGCAAAAGTTTTGAAAGATTACGCGAAAATTGACATGACGGTATTTGTCCGTTTTTTGATATGTGTATCACAAGCCTAGAAGACAAACGGTATGAGATATGGGCTTAAGGTCTTTGGTGACCCCCTACAACGATTTTTTTCTTTACTTCGAAAACGACTCTAACGATTTTTTTTTTCATTTTTAAATATGTTTTGGAGATAGTCTATGTAATTCTTTTTAGTCATAGACGCTTATGATAGCAAAATTCACAATGTTGTATTTTTTATGTTTAACTTTAAATCACTCTAGGGATCCTATTTATCAATCGATTTGGTTAAGAATGGGATCAATTGAAAGGTCTTGAAATTTTCAACCTGAATGCATCGGAGGACAATTCTATGTTTTATTGGATTTTATTTGTCAATATGCTTATATTCATATTAGAGACCAAATGGTAAGAGATATCGAATTGCGGTCATCAGTGACCCCCTCCATAAGGCGATATTATCTAGATATGTTTTACTTTTTCCTTTATTCCCCCTCCAATCTCTTTCAAAACTGCGAATTCTTTGGTGTACTCTTTTGTTTACTCTTTGTGAATTCGAGCAATCTGCTAAGTAGTGTTGCTTTCTACTATTTTATTATTAGTGCAATTAAATTCTCATAATTTTTTATCGCACTTTTTATGCTCAGAAACCTTTGTGCAGTGGCATAAGTAGGGAGTAAATTGAGATTTCTAAATTCTTATTAGTGTCTCTCTGCAAATTGTCCAGACTTTATATAAATAATATGTAAATAAGTTGTCAAGTTTGGCTCTGTCCCAAGTGATTGTGGTAGTGCTTTCGTCAATTCTTTCTTGTCTACTCTCCCATACAGGCACTTTTATTAGTTGTTCACATTTTAAAAACGTCCCTCTCCCCATTTATACAATACTTTTATATATATATTTATATATATATGTGTATACAGGCGAACAAAAGAGACCTCCAACAAGAGCTCAAACGGATAACGAAATCAACAGTGATTCTCAGTATCAAAGAGGAAATCCACTGAAATACACAAATTGTGATTTTTCTCCCTTGTGCGTGATATCGAATCATCTTCTTTTATGCTAAAGATTTTCTTTGGGAAATTCCACAGTGAATGTGCATAACAATTTATATTGAAATACTTTGTTTTTCTTCCAAAGAAAAAAAAACTTTTTAAAACAAAATTCTTAGTACAAAAATCGTGTGTGAAAATATTGAGAGAATTTGTGAGCATTTTTCACTCTTTTTTCCATTTTAGTGACGCAAATAATTGTGCTTAAGAGAGAGATAATACTGTTTTAATATTAAAATAATATACCTTTTTTAAAACTGTAAATTTACATTGAAATTAATCATTCGTTGCCACAGGTGTTCTCAATCAAGGCAAATATCGCACAGTTCTTTTTATCCAACGTTTGTCACATTTGCCATTCTTTCTGTTTTCTCTTTTTTTATTTCTTCAATTCACCATCAACTTCTTGTGGCACAAATATCAATGACAACAGGAAATTCCCCAGATTATTCACCATAACTACATAATTTTCTTACTCCTGCGTCAAGTATTTTTTTATTATTTATCCAGTGAGATCGATAACAAAGATATTTGCTATTTTTCTGACGACAAATTAATTTTAAAGAGGAATTTACACAGAAAAATAAATATTTCAATCATAAATAGAATAAAAAATAAATAAAATGTGGTGCTCATTAGACCTTTAACTCTCTACGTCTGATAACATGTGCACAAATTTTTACAACACAACTGTTTAAGCTACATTAACTTTCATGCTTTTAACATGAAATATACTTTTGAAAGACAAATGCAATGCGTATAGTTAATAATTTGTTCATAAATTCCAGAGCCTTTAGGGCTTAAGATAGGGTTGATTTTATTCTTGACTTTAGTTCATATTTTAAATGAGTAAAAGTTATAGTGCTGCTCGATTTATTGCCAAAAAAGAATCTCACAAATTACAAAGAGTTGTCATATGAAAAAATGCACTTAAAGTGTGCTCACTGAGAGAAATCCGAAAGAGTTAAAATAACATTCCAGAAATGCTAATTTTACCCTGCATAATTGATCCGAAATCGGTGTAAATATTATGCGTTTTAGATGTATTATGGGTTAAAGTTACCCTTTTTCATGTTAATTTTACACTTAAAAAGGTGTAAAATTAACATTAAAAAATGTTGATATATTTTTACACCTAAAAAGCGTTAAAGTTACGAGGAAAAAAAGTTAATCGCACCCTCTTTTTCTTCTCAGAGATTGAATTTACCCTTAGGACATATTAAGCGATGTGTTAAATTTAACCTTAGAATTTAAAAATTAAAAATTTAAAGCATGTGACGCTTTCAGACAGTAATCGAACACAAAAGAAATGGTCGTTTCAACTAAATTTTACTTTTCTTAATAACATTAAATTATACAGTTAAAAACAACATGTTTAAATCATCTTTCCTCTCAGTGCGCCTGATCAACTGACTCAGCAAATAAAATAGCAATTTAACCTTTCCGAAAGAAATTAATATTGATAGATTTTCGTGATTATTGACCTTCATTTAAAAGAACAAACTGCACAAATCTCTTAAGAGACCTTCTCTCACATCTGAATAAAAAAAAACAATAATGTTCATGCAATTGCTTCACCAGGTTTTGAGACTTTCTGAAAACATCTCACTCCCTCAATTCATACTTATATTCTTCAGTTGAATTGAAACCCGTACATTTATATCATTGTACATATGAATTGCGAAAAAAAAAACAGCGAGAAAAAATGTATTATGTGAAAACATTCGATAATAATATTCTGAGAAATTTGGTGTTAAAATCTTGTTTTTTTTTTTAATTTTAATTTCCTCCTCCATCTCTCTCTCTTTTGCGCCGTTTAATAAACTTTTAGACATTCTTTTGTCAGCATTTCTCAGTTTGTATATTGTTTTTTTTTTGAATTAGCACAAGAGTACAAGTGGAAAAAGTCAATTTTTGCTCACAGTATCGCTCAATTACCTTC
Source organism: Phlebotomus papatasi (assembly GCF_024763615.1). NCBI lineage: Eukaryota > Metazoa > Arthropoda > Insecta > Diptera > Psychodidae > Phlebotomus > Phlebotomus papatasi. The sequence continues at coordinate 76,912,342 of NC_077224.1, read as the reverse complement.
TCAATCTTATATAAATTTCATTTTAGACACCACCATAAAAAAATAATGCTTAGAATTATAGTTTTTATACACGTTCACCAATGTACAATAAATAACAATCAGAGCTCATAACTATTTTTCAAAGTGGAGACAAAATACGAAAACAGGAGAAACAAATTAGGCAAATATAATAAACTTGGAGAGTGATTATAGCATCACCAATCAGTGTCGCCAGAAAAAGTGTTGACAATGTGTCATAGTGAAGTGAATTAAGAGACAGTTTATCATAAGGATCGCACATAGAAGCTCTTCACAATGAGGTGGATAAATATATGTACAGTTTTTGCAATAATCGTGGGATTAAGTGGTGTTTTGGGTGGCAAAGGCTGCACAGTAATTGACAAACTCCGTGAATACTATCTCACAATTGAAGATGAATCATGGAAAATTGTAAATCGTGGCAGTGGTATCTATCATCCTGACAAAATTCTTCATCCCATCTACAAAATGTACCGAATGTTTGCCCTTCAAAATATCACACAAGCAATGGAAGATTATGAATTGGTATCATTAGATCGGATCTACGAATGGAAATTACTTGAGAGAGATCTTATGAGTGTCAACAATCTTTTTACGGTATTCCGACAAGAATTGGAGAAACCATTACAAAATGTTGGGAGTTTTGATGAATTATCAGCAACTGATTTTGCCGATACCGTCTTCAAAGACAAACACTGGCCTGTTCCAGAAACATTTGACCAGATTGAAAATATTATGGTTAATCAGGGCTTATATTATAAAGCTATGGTGGTAATTCATTTTTATTTTAAAATTAGTTCTTTAAGAAACTGTGATACTTGTCACTGGACATTCTTTCTGCCACATTTTCCATACTTTGCGCCACTATTGACATTCAGAGCAAAACCGAATAATTCACACTTTTAACTCATTCCAAAAAAATATATAAAGGGAGCCTGAGAAGACCGCCTTCAAGCACAAGTCTTAACGGTCACTGAATTTAAATTATTTACACTAAATCCTTTGAAATACCATATATTAACAAAGTGCATCTAGATAAGAAAAGAATTTATCACCTAGAATTCAAATAATCAAAGAGAGTGAAGGAAAATATTATCAAAATTGACGCAATGTCAAAGTTTCCATGTGTAATTTTTCAATTTCAAGTGTATTTCTTCGATTGCAAATAATTAAAAAATAAATAAATAAAAATCCCAGTTAAAAAGAAACATACTGAAATTTTAAAAGTATTTGAAGCATTTTAAAAAATTTTATTTTATATTTTCTTTATAGATTTTGCGGACACTATCAGTCAGAAATTGAATTTTACTCATAACTCTTATGAACAATTTTTTTTAAGTGTCCTTCAACAGTTCTGATTAACTTTGATCTTGAAAAATTTTATTTTTGAATGAACTAATTAAATTTTCTAATAAAAGATAAATATATTGAAAAATTATCTAGAAATAGATAATTTGGATAATTGAAACTCTCATCTGGATCAAGACTGATGCAAAAAACCAAATAGCATGAGGACATTGCTAGTCAAAAGGAGTGTCCACATGTATAGAAATTTCTCATAAAAGTTCCCACTTATGGCCATATACCAATCTGCAAAATTAAAATTAAAAAATTCAAAATTTCTTTTCGCTGTTTCTTAAAGAAAAACAAAAACAATTGAAACTGGAAAAATTTCGTTTAATTAGTACTAAAAATTGAGTGAATAGGAAAAATCTTGTTTATAGCGCGGAAAAAAAACTTCACTCTCATTTCACAATAGCTATTTGCCAAGTATTATATATTTCTTTCACTGTTGGTTTTTTTCTTTTCTTTTTTTTTCTTGCTCGCATGTCATCGACATTGAACACAGGAAGTAAAAGATCAAGTATGCTCAAGTCAGAAGGCTGCACAGCAAGTGATCTATCAGATGTACACTGCCATTTCTCTGACAGAACTCAAGGGTTATGCAATGATGCAATTTTCCTGGATGCTCCTAAAGACATTCGGAAAGGGCAATTACACACAAGAACCCCAATTGATGCGTCAACGTTTTGAAAATCGCACAGAAAAGACCCAGGAACTTGTAAAGAGAGTAATGGAGCGTTCTGATCGTGAAGTCTGGCGATGTGATCCAGAAGTTCACGTTGAGGGTGAAACATACGAACAATTTACACGACTTCTTCAGGGTTACATTGAGAATGAAGTGGACATGAATACCGATGGGACATGCAAAGAAAATTGTGCTGCATACACCTTTACGCAGAGTCATGGATGCTTTAAAGATCTCTACTGTGCCCAACAACCACAATGCAAAGGACGCATCATCAATTGCACCTACGTAGATTCAGACATGTGGATCTGTCCATCGGTAAGTTTTGATAAGATATAAAAAGAATCACCGGCAATAATAAACTTTGGAATATTGCAGAAACTCCATACTAATCGTCGATATGAGTACATCAAATACGAAAATGGACGTGTCCTTGGTGAGGAAAGTACTTGCGCTCGTGGAACAACAAAAGTTGACTCTTGGTGGCGTTGGTTGTTCTGGCACTGCAGCTACTGCTTCTGCCTCTGCGACGAACAAGGCTACAAATCCGACAGATACTTCAATCTACGCGAGACTGTCTCAGACGTTGCAGAAAACAAGTAAGTTAGAGAACCAATGACGTAGACTGAACAAAAGAACTGTCAACCAATAGGAAACGTTCCTATTCAAGATGGCGGAAACTCTCTTCCATTCTATTGGTTGGTTCTTTTTCTTAATCGCCAATTGGCGCAATCTAATTGAATTCCTTCATAAATATCCATTTTAGGGTTGTAACAGGAGTTCGTTTCCGTAAAGTCAATCGTATAATGCACCTTCAAATCCAACAAGGTGAACTCCTACCACGTGGTATTATCAATGGGTCAACAGTGAATTGGAAACCAATAAATAGCTATCGACTATTGGATGCAGGCCTCAAAAATGGCGATGATTACCATACAATGGAATGGAATAAGCGTGCTATTGATCTTGATACATTGCAAGCAAAACCTGGCCATGTTGTAACAGCGGTGAAACTCCGTAACATTGGCCCAAGGGTCAATCTCGAAATTCGCGTGAATGAATTTAACTTTGAAACCGGCAAAGTGGATACCATTGGAATTTGGATATCAAATGACAATACTGAAGTTAGTGCCGAAAAGAGGTAAACCTACAACCCTTAAAGGAGGATCAATCCCTTAAGTTTAGACGAGACTCAACGCCTTACTAACTCGTTTTTTTTTCTATCACAGAACCCAAATCTTCTTGAGACAACCTAACGTCCCAACAAGAGCCAAAGCTCGATCTCAGGTTGATTCAAAATCAAATCAATTCATCGAATTCACCCATACAGATATTGATGCAGATGCAGCACAAACAACTGTACCATTTATGGATGCACAAGATGTCGTGTCGGAACCACCAGTTCCACTTTCCGGTGTTGGAATCTACCATAAAGGTCTACCTCTCTATGGTGGCTTCGTAGCACCAAAGATTATCGTTTACAACATGGCTCAGCATGTTTATACACCAAAACCCGGACAAGAAGATCTCTGGGATACATATGGATAGACTTAAATGTCAACCTTCAAAATTATATACAATAACACAACAGAAAATATATTTAAGTCTCATATTTAAGAGCAAACAAAAAAGAAACTATCCAATAAGATTTTTTTGTAATGCAATTTATCCGAAACATCTCTGCCAAATTGGTTAAAATTGTTACAGTGAGTGGGTTTGCCTTTGAAAAGTTTGCCAAAAAAAAATGTTAAATATTAATTTAAAGAACATTCCCACGAAACATTTTTGCTGAATATTCTCATTCTAAAAAGTCAGCTCGACACATTTTATGTGTAAACAATAATGTTCCGGATTCTGTCTTGTATTGGTATTTGAAGCAACAACCTCAATGTGAATTATGAAAGAAATATTAAGTGTAATTTACACTTTTTTTTTAGAAGATACAACAGTGAATTTAGAAATTGTGAATATGATACAAAATAAATTAAAGAAGATTCATCACAGTGAATTTTGTAAATCTTCCTTTCGTATTTGAGTTTTTTACTGTTCAAACTCAAAGAGAGAACAATATACACTCCACTTTTTTTCGAATTTATCAAGGATTTGGAGCTTAAACGGTAAGAGATATCAAGTCTTCGGTGATCCCTAATAAAAAAAATATCTCTAGTCCTCTCGCCAAACATTATTTCCTTTTCCCTCTATATTCTCCAAAACCGTGTTTTTTGCTTTATCTCGAAAACAGCTCCTATAATTTCTGTTAATTTTGAATATTTTGGGTGTAGCCCATATAAAAATTTCGTCCGTACATCTACGACCGAAAAAATCGACATCGAATTTTCGAAGGTCAAAGTTTAACCATACTGGAGGGCCTATTTTTCAAACGATTTGTTTAAATTTGGATTCCTTGGAAAGGTCTTGAAAAATCCAATCCGGTTGAATTGGTCTCAATCGATAATGAATAAGTAAAGTAGTCGTAAGTGATTTATCTTTAATATTTCATTTTGATTTGACCAAAAGTTTGTTACCTGGCTAGAGGTCAAACGATAAGAGATATCAACTTTAAGCCTTCGATAACCCCCTCCTACCCCCATAAGTCAATATTATTCCGAAAACGGCTCCTACGATTTTTCTTTTGCTTTTGAATATGTTTTCGAAGTATCCCAGGCGAATAATTCATCCATACATACCTATGATCGAAAAAAATTTCGACATAGAATTTTCGAAGGTTTTAAATGTTTAAGTCATTTTAAGTCAAAATTATTTCAGAACTTAGTATGGATTATTGCAGGGGCCCATCAAGCTTAATAAAAAGTGAAGCTATTTTTCACTTTTCCTTGTAAAAATTTTGCAGCTATTGCACTGCGACTTAAACAAATTTGCTCGTAGTTCTTGTATAATTTTGGCGAACATAATGAAATATATATTTTTAGATAGCTTTTAATGCACAATTTCGAAATATATCAGACTGATAAGTCAATTCTCTTCAGGAAAAAATTTGCCAATAGTCATCAGTGCTTCTATGCAAAAACACATGGAAAAATGAAATGTCGAGAGGCCCCTGGATTGACACGAAAATTAAGGGAAAAATATAATTAACGGAGAGATCTATTTCGTGAGATTGAGAACTCCGTAAAGAAGAGAGACTTTGTCATGTTTTTTAGAAACATCTGTCTTTAAAAGTGTTAAAACATTGCTTAATTTTCCCTTGCCTAGAATATTTTTCCATTTACAGCTTAAGATTTCCTTTTTTTATATTTTGAATAAATTTAATTTGCACTGAGATCATTTTTTTGCCAAAATAACTGCCAAATAATATTTTGCAGACTAAAATACATTTAATTTTTTCCGTGGCATCGCATCGTGATATTGAATTAACATAAATTTCAGAAATGAGGTAAAAAGCGTGAACCACGTTTCTGGCATAACTTTCCTGAAATTATTAATGACATAAATGCACCAAGAATCACTATTAGACATATTGAATAAACACAGTTTTTTAAATAATTTTAAGCCACGCCCCCTTACATTTAGAAACTATGCGCTACTAAATTTAAAATTCAGAATTTTGAATATTTAACAAAGACTGTTTGGCTTTTAAAGCGAAATCACCATAACAATTATCAATAGTGATGAAGGCTTCAAAGATCTTGTTTATAAAAATAACAGGCCACGCCCTTAAGATGCAAAAAATACAAGAAAATACCAGAAAAATAACTAAAGTTGTTTAATGTGCTAACGAAGAATAATAATATTAATAATGTTGCGGATCTAAATATCTTAGACCATGGATTATGTGAAATTTACAGCTTAAGCTATAATTCTAGCGAGTAATAGATATGCCTGAGATTGTAACGAAAACTCGCAAAGAACCTCCTATAGGACGGACTTTTCGACAGCGACCTATGCTACGTTTCTGGAGCGAGCTACGGAGAGTCACCAGGACTAAAAAAGGTTAGTGCGAGAGGTTTGGTCCCTTAAAGGGATGTTGCAGCCATCTAAGTAACTAATAGATATGCCTTGGGTACATTTGATAAAATAGACCGCTCCAAGGACTTCCTTCTTACGCTATCATCTGTTCCTCTCTAAAGGTCGACTTATTGATTGAAATACCATTCCCTAAAGAAGCGCCTCTTGGATGCTCTTTCTAGCGCTTCTTTTCCAATTTACTTAGTTCTTGTTGGCTGCTCCTACAAGGTATGTCTCTTCATATTTTCCGGCCTGTAGGGGCCTGTGCTAGCCCGTTAGCCTTGTTAGCCTCTTTTTACCGTTGAGTGAAAATGAATTAAGGTAATTAATTTATTAAAGATCCCCTAAGCTCTTAACTTCTTTAGTAAGTTGCCATTTCCTGCAGATCATTTACAACAATTATAATGTAGAACAACATCTCGTACAGGAATTTGACCTTCAAGGCCTTCAAGTTGAAAATTACCCCTTTAAGGTCGATTGGAACACCGGTGTCCCATAAAGAAAATAATTTTGTCCTGACTACCTAAAGTTATTTTTCTCTTATGTCTGTACATAATTGTAAAGTAGAAGGTTGAAGGAATCTAGGATATTTTTTGCAAGTCTGTAGCTATTTGCTATGTAGTAAATATTTATGCTCGAAAATGGCGAATTTTTAAATTCTCAAATTCATAATTAATTTTATTTATTTTTTATACTTCCAATTTTTTTAAGCAAAACTCTTTTGACAATAAAAACCTACAATACTCATACGTAATATTTTTCATTAGAGCGAAAAATATTATTCATTGGAATTGTCAGAAGAATTATTTTAATTTTTGGGCTATTTTTGTCCCTATCGTTCATAGAAGCACAAAATATACCAAATCAGACTTTGTTGGAGTATTCAAGGTTAGATGTAAGACTTATCATTGATTATGTTTCTCAGTTTAATTTTTATTTTCGATTTTCAGCCCTTAAAAAGTGTCTTGTCACTTCTTCAATACGGGAAAGTACTCTCCCTTCGAACGTTCACGTTCATGCCTTCGAATAATGTGAAATTCTTTAATTTTTCCTATGAAACTTATACATTATTATCACAGAATTAACAATAATTGAAAATAAGCAAAGTAATATTTATTAGTAATGTGTAAGTCTCTTAAGAAAAATAAAAGAAAATTCACATTATTCGAAGGCATGAACATGATCGTTCGAAGGAGGATTACTTTCCCCTACCCATGATTTTTAGCAACCGAAAGAAGACTTGACCCCGTTACACTTGAATTCGTTAAGTTTTGCATCCAATGAAAGGGGTGGCTTATATTTAATTGGAAGGTTCAACTGTGTCTCTTCACAAAAAGGAGCAATGGAAATGGTTTCCTAAGACATTTTGTATAACTTTTTCTGTTATAACAATTGCCATTTCAAATATTTCGACTTGAGTTAGTTGTACCTTCCAAAGAGGGCGTGACTTAAAATATCTGTGGGCGGAGCTTATTCAGGAGATCTAGCTAATATCTTCCAATAGAAAATGATATTTACAAAAATTGTCAGTACAGTGAAATAATGCAAAATATTTTAATAAGCAAATCCAGTAAAAATATCGAAACAGATTTTTTTTCAGACTAAAACCTATTTTTCCATTTAATTTCAGCAGGAAATCCCATTTGATAAATTTGGAACAAAGTCACAAAAAGTATACCATGAATTTGTTTGATAATTATCATTAGAAAAAAAATTAAAGCAGACAGAGTCATCAAGAGAAATCCATTTTGGGTAAGTTATGCAAAAGAAATGTTGTCATTTAAGTAGAGTAATAAAATTTTAAAGTCAATTATCTAATACACGTTTTCCCTCCCAAAAACAGCTGAACTCTTACAAAACGATAATGTCCATTTAATGACCTAAAAATTTTTAATGCTGAGTAACTAATGTGCTTAATATTTCTGAGCCAATATATTCAGCAAAATGGGTTGAAGAAAGAGAAATATAGTGGAAGGAAGGAAAGAAATAATATGAATGAAACTCACCTGAACACGCAGAGGATGCATCATGAGAAGTGCAAGGAGATCCGGTGACGGCAGAATGTCTTTAAGTGGCATTCCCATTGTTCTAACAGCTTGACATGTGAACGCAGCAAGATATCGATGCAGTGGAAAGTGAAAAGACGCGTGCATCATTTCGCTCTGGTACAACAACAAAAAAAATAAATAAAAACATGAAGAATATAGAATTGTCTCACATAAAGTGTTGATCATGAATGAATTTTCTTACCTTTTCAATTTTTGGATGATAAAAATTAATTGCTTCTAACCAGTCTTGAAGATAGCTCACGCAAACACTCATAATCTTCTTGGCCAGATCAGCATGAGCCGAATCCCGAAGGTGTGAGATAATTGACCACATTGGATAAGCACTGGCCTCTAATTCACACGAAAAGGCAGCATAGTATGAACTTGGCTCAAATTCAACATGACTTCCCGTCTCGCGGACATTCACATTCATTCCCTGAAGCATCGAAAGGAATTGAAACCACATATCGATGAGATTGTCATCGCGCAGAAACACTAGAGCCACAGATTCATGTGACAGAACATTGTTGAAGTCCGAAACGAGTGGCCAATAGCAATGTTCCTTCATCACTCGTTTGGCACAGTCGATGACAAAGTGAAAATTCTTGTCTGGATCTGAAAATTTAATGATTTATTACAAAAAAAAAAAGATAGAAAACAAATATTTGGTAAAATTTCATTAATTTACCGAAATTTCATGAAATTTACTAAAATTTCATGAAATTTACTAAAATTTCAAGAAATTTACCAAAATTGCAAAACCTAATTTATGAAATTGTTATTCTTGGGCAAAATGAGATTTATTTCCATTCCAATTTGTAAAAATTTCGCTTGAAAAACAATAAATCATGAAAAATTTCATGCAAAACAATGAAAATTTCATAAATTTCAAAACTTGGAAAATTAACGTTGCACAAGTAAAAAAAAACAGAAAATTTTTCTGTGTGAGCATATTTCATTAAAACTAATAGAAACAAAAATATTTCATGAAAAATTCAGTGATTTAACTAATTTTCAGATTAGAACTTGTTCAAAAGTCCATAAGTTCTCACAGATTCGACCCTAGAAGACTTCAAATTTCAATTTTTTTTCGTCCGTAATTTAGACAAACTCGTTTTTATGTTTTTTGTGCATGAGTAATCATATCCCAAATTCTACTGCACCTACTGAACCAATCGAACTGCATTAAAACTATAATTAAAGATATCTCAAGAATAAAAACGTATTTTTTCGTTCTCACTCTTGCATTTCACAAGAATTTTTTTAATTACTGGACTGCATTAAAAATAAAATACTCATTTTTGAAAGTTCTCCATGAAACACAATAACTTTTGAAATGATTCATTAAAAAACTGGAGAGAAGTTTGCAAAGTTTTAGCTTCAGTACGCCTTTTAGATTAGGAAAATTTAATTAAATCAAAATTTACATCCCTTTCTCAACTGTTTTGCTTATATCCATCCCACTCTTTGGCACTCTTCTTCTCCTGCGAACATCACAACAAATTCCTTTTAGTTCAATTCATTTTTGTTACTAAAAGTTAGGATGAATGAAGAAAGAGAAAGCGATGTAATTAGAGTGCCACTTTCAAAGAAATTCTCGGGACCGAAAAAAAAACCACGAATTCACTTCAGTGACACAGAAAAATAGCATACCAACAGGAGAGATCTTTGGAATAAGTTACGGTTCATAAGAAATGTATTTCAAATTTACCGCGTGAAAATATTTGCATGCATTTAGGGGCTTTTCAAAAATTATTTTATAAAATAACTCCCAATTGTAGGCAATTCGTATCAAATTCTTTCAATCCGTTTTCACTAAAGCCGGAACTCCCTGTACAGTACACTATTAAGTTATTTGATAAACGTCTGCCTCGCCTGTCTTCTGCTAAATAACTCTAGGTCTAGTGGGGTTTTTTCCGGGCCTCTACCTCTTTGACATAGGCTACCCTCTAGGGATACCCTCTAGACTGGGCCGCGGCAATGACGTGTATGCCATGGTTGTCTGTTCCTCCTGGCCCCATTAACTCTTCCCACATCGAAAAATCCCCTACCTTGGTCCTATGCAGAGTAAAATTCTCTGTCCCTCCTCCCTTTCATAATGACCAGTGTCAGCAATACGTGCCTTTTTGGCCAAGCTGACACTAATCCCTCAATATGCTTGCTCCTGTTGTCCCTTCCTCTCGCAACGACCGCCATTTTAAGGAATTGAAATTGTAATTCGCAAAATTGTAAAACTAAATCTTGGCATATACAATCTGTGATTCAGTTGTTTCTGCTGTTTGCCTGATGAGATCGGTTGTGGTGAGACGGCGACAGACGCAACCAAGTGAATGTGAATTTCATGAAATTTTCCTGATTCAAAAGGTGTGTTGGAGGAATAGGTCTAACACAAGGGGAGCACTAATGTCATAAAAACAAATTTACATGAAGAATTACAATTTCTCACGTTTTTCTAATCAACCAAATCCGTCTTGAACTTTCTTAATTTTAAATTCTTGTCATTCTCTACCTTTTTATGTTCCTCTTTTTTTGATTTTTTTATTATCACAATTGTAAAAGGGATGACCCTATTCTTGTGATTAAATAAAACAATAATAATAATAATAATAATAATAAAAAAATGATTATTTCAACGCCAATCGATAGTTTTCATTAACCCTTTAAGGACGAGAAGTTTTAAAATCGGGGGTCAAAAAATCACTTTTTCTGACTTTTTGAGCATAACATAACTTTATAAAGCCGTAGGAAAATTTTCATTTTTGGGTCACCGGTGACCCAATCGTCCTTAAAGGTTTAAACCCCATTTTTTTGCTGAATATACCATAATTCTAGGACTAACTACTCTTTAGAACTTTTTTTTTCTTTTCTTAAGCACTACAACAAATTCAATTCGGATTCAGTTTTTTCAGGATTTCAGTGTTTTTTCCTTTTGTCATCTAAAACTGTTAGGAAATCTCAAAGTTCCACAATAGACATGATTCCGAATTATCCCATCTTACCCTAAATATGAGAGAATACAGAAAAAAAATATTTTGTAAAAATGTTCAAAAATATTTGTGAATTCCTATGGGGGAGTTACGAAATGCTCATAAATCATATAACCCACAAACAAGTTCGTAAAAGTTTGTACTTTTTCACAAACATTGTTCGTAAAATGTTTTGTGTTCGTAAAGTGTTTTGTACTTTTACAAAGATTTGTTCGTAAATGTTCGTAAAATTTCGTCATTTGTTCGTATATGTTTGTTTGCTTGACGAACATTTTACGAACATTTACGAACAAATGTTTGTAAAAGTACAAAAAATGCTCGTCAAGTGATCATGTTACGAACAATGTTTGTGAAAAAAGGACAAACTTTTACAAACTTGTTTGTGGGTTATACGATTTACGAGCATTTTGTAAGTCCTCCATAGGAATTCCCAAACATTTACGAACATTTTCACAAAAAATTTTTTTTCTGTGTAGGATAAACAAGAGGTAAATTTCCCCATTGAGTTGAATTACTCGAAAACGCGTCGATTTTTTTCTTTTTTGGATTTGTTTTAGAGGTTATCTAAGCAGATATTTCATCCGTATACGTAAATACCATTAAATCGTTCCTAAAACCAGTTTTTTAATGTCAAAGGTTTAAAAGGCTCTAGCGTGTGTGTATCTTAAACAAATGTTATCATGTTTGGGCTTTTTGGAAAGGTCTTGGAATTCCTGGCAAGTCTGAAGCGGTTTCAATCGGTTCTGAACCGGTAATGAATCGATATATAACCGATGAGTAATTTTTATCAGAAGATCAATTTAATTATTCCTCACGGTAAATGTTGCGAAAGTACTTTTGAGGTATAGCATCTAAGTCACTAGTTCGAGCATTTCGCAAATCCTGGGATGCTTTGCCACTCCTTTTTGTACTAAAAAAGGACCAACTAATGCTAGTTGTTCCCTCTTAGGTTTATTCCAAAAAAAAGTATACGCACTGTTTAAAATTACAGGGACATAATTCTGACTTTAAGCAGAAAAAAAAGAAGTTTCAAAAGAAAAAAATAAATTTTTGTTTTAAATAAATTGAATACCAATAAACAAATTTCATGCATACATAAAGATATGTAATTATTCAAAACAAATAGTTTTTTTTAATGGATTCCCCGGAAACCTTGTTCAGAATGGATTGATCACCCATTTATATTGAAAGAGCAATGTATTGACACCAAATGAAAATAAATGAACAGTGAAAATGATTATTTGTGCTAGACGATGCCTTTTTCAAAGCAATAAAAATTGTAATTAAAAAAGAAAAAAATCAGTAATAAAATTTCATTGAAATTTTGAAGCCTAACCTCTGGGATTTTAGTAAATAGACATTTTTGCGACAAGAATACAAAATTACTTTGCATTTTACATTTTTGGAATGTCAAAAAGAACAATTTACAATTGGCCTAATGCTTAGCTAATTGAGGTATCCCAATTGAAATTCAAAATGTAAAAATTTGTGCAAATAATTGTAGAAATTGGTCAATAAAAAGTGACTTTAAATAAAATTAAATTGCAAATAAAAAAAAGGAATAAAAATGTTTTTTTTTTCTGACTTTTTTTTTGTTGTCAGTTTATTCTAGAAACTTACCATGAAGAGTGTTGAGAATGAGAATTTTGGACATCATCAATTTGAGACTAATTATCATAACATGAAGTAAGCTCAATTCCTCCACCATTTTCAGTGCTAGACTCTCATTAGAGAACAATTGTACACTCATGTGCACAACTCTATTGCTTAATGTGTCTGGATCTTTGGACATTTCCAGCACACTGGGAATTCGGCTATAATGCATCACAAAGGTCCGCGTCAAGTGTTCCTGCAATTATCATTAATATTGAAAATCTTTAAATTCCTTCTACAATGTTTCATTATTTGTATTTGGAACAAGTGTTTTTAACTTGTTGAAAGTCTTCTGTCACAACCATCATCATCATCATAAATCAAACGAAAATATTCTTTTTCTCCTTCAACAAAAAAAATAGGCAGGAATCTCTGTTTTGAGAAAAATTAAATAGAAAAAAAGAAAATTGTACTAACCTTGTAATCTTGATCTGGCAACATATTTAGCAGAAAACAAACAATATTCTGGGGAAATTCAAACTTGAATGTCCAGAAAATGAACTCCTGCAGGAGTGTTATATGTGCTATTGTCCTTCCAAGTGCCGGTAAATGCTCATATTCATCTGGTGGTTCCGGACTAGGAAATGCCTTAACAGCATCCTCATACTTCTTCTTGCTGGATGCTAAATATCTGCCGTATTTGTTGTCCGGAAATGGTGGTTCAACTAATTGCTTATACAGCTGCAGCAGGTTAAAAAAAAAAACGATCATTCATATAGAAAAATTACACAATAAAGTCAAACATATTAAAATAACTAAAAGAAAATGAAATAAGTATTAAAGATGTGATTGCTTTGAAACTATCGTGTTGTTGCAAAGTTCTGTGATTAATTTATAAACTACACGATATTGCTACATCTTATAGGGGTAATGCCACAATTAATCATATCATATTGATCATTATTCAGTTTCACAAATCTTTTAGGTGTTGTTGAGCTGATGGGAGAGTTTATTGCCTCGATTCTCACTTCAACAAAAAAAAAAAAGAAGAAGAGACAACGATTGCCAAAAATAATCCCACAATTTTTCTTTCACTCTTTCACACTCTAAATTTCCTACGACATTTAGACACAATAAAATCCATAGATTTTAATGGAAAATCTACAGTTTTATTTATTATAAAAAAAAACACAAATTGTGAAAAAAAAAGATATTTCAAAGTTGAAAAGCTATGGAATTTTTAGTTACATATTCATGCCTTATTTAGTCGATTTTTATAGCATTTTCTCCATTATTAAACCTTTTTGAAGTAAATACCCTCTTGAACAATTTTCAACTTCAAAATGGTTTTGTATAAGCATCTAAAAAAAAATCCAATAAATAATACGTGGTATCAGACTAGAGAATTTCACATTAAAATTCTAATGTGATTCACATTAATTGTTGCTGATATATGTGTCCTAATGTGCAATTTTCGTCAAGAGCTTTTAGAAATCGATTCATTTAGTGATGAAAAAGTGGACTCGAGTCACAAAAATTGGTTTAAATACATTAAAATAGCATAAATACGATTGATAATTAATGAGCAAATTAATGAGAATTGAGCAAATTTATGAGCAAAATTTGCTCATTAAATTTTCATCAGGTACTACTTTATTGCAGTCATTCGGGTAGTTTCAGCGCCACAATTTTCTCACCAATTTATTCGTGATTAAATTGTGATAAAAAGTAGTGCTAAAGGGACAGATAATCCTAACCGACTTATGTAGGTGAGATTCTTAATGTGAACTAACTCGGAATGCATGCAAATTCGATTTAGAGCTTAAGTTCGGGGACGCCATTCAGTTATATTGAATCAAATTCATGAAATTATACAAATTCTGTATTTAAACCAAATTATCATGGATTTGGATGGACTGACAGAAAAGTGATATATGGGTGAAATCTAGTCCAGAATGTTCTCAATAATTTTGCCGAAGAACATGATCTCATCGATTATTCAGAAGCCAAGATAAGCGAGGTTTTTTGTTTCTGAACTCGTTTTTTCGATTGTTTATTTGATGAACTTCAACTATATTAAAGAATTGTTGTATTTTGTGAGACTTTCCATTTAAAATCCTATTTTAAGTGTCTTGGTCGAGTAGAGGCAGTCAAATTGGCATCTGAGTGGTTTCAAAGCGTTATTGTGGGAAAAGTAACTTTTTCCCCAATTAAACGAAAAAAATCGGGAAGATAGCGTAGTCTGAGCGGAAAATTATGTGTGGACGAAATGTAGACACAAATGTCCTCTAGTCAAAATAATCATCATGATCGTTTAAGCAGGTGTCGAGATAATTGAGGTTATGTGATATTGAAATTATGGCTTTTCGACTGTGGCGACCCTGGTGTTGGTCCCACAAAGTTAAAATGTTTTAGAAAGTTGTAGTATTTTGTGAGATCTTTCATTTGAACTCTCACTCATCAAAATCGGTCAAATAGAACTGGAAATATGATGTTTTGAATTTCGTGAAATTTTACCCCTCATATCTCCGGTACTATTATAACTACAACAAACCTACGCCACTTTTTGGAAACTTCGGAGCTTAGACTACAACACTCTAAAATTTGATCAACTTGCATAATGGCATTTTTGAGCAAAATGAGTTTGAATTTTGATGAATTTTGACGCTATCGCAGCGCCACCTGTGGTAACTTTTAGAACTTTCACTTGAAAGTTCTCATGGAGACGATACCAGAAACACAAAATTTATGTCCAAATGTTAATTAGACATAAATTTAATAAAGTGACATTTCACGAGAGCTTTCCAAAACGTCCTCACTTTTTAATTTTTTTTTGGACCTTTATAGCTCGGGTCAGAGGGGTCAGGGGACCTTAAATTTGGTATTCATCGAAAGCTCTAAGACCCAGCTATAACATACTAAAATATTTTGTGAATCCTTATTGAGAAATTGCAAAATGTTCGTAAAATTTGTTCATAAATTTTTGTTTGCCAAAAATTTACAAACAAATGACAAAAAATTACGAACGTTTTTTATGAGTTTACGAACAAATTCTTAAGACTAAAAATCGATTATTTAAAGTTAAACTAAATTCAAATAAAAATATATTCACTTTAAAAAAAAATTCCTTCGATATTCCTTTATGTGCTCTGTATAGTGCAAAGAAATAAAGTAAAAGAATAGAAAAATTCTAATGGACTTTGCTGAGAATGGGTAGGCAGCAATGACCGATGGGAGATTGAAAGTGGAAAAAGAGAGCAAAAGAATATGTGGTTGAAGAACATATATGAAAATTGTATTGTGCATTATTATTATTAGCTCTATGAGGTTATTCTTTTTGTTGTTGTTGTTATTGTAACTACTTTTTTTTTATCCTATTATATATTATATTGGTTACCTCTGTATTAATTAATGCTCTGGTCATGACTCGCCGCATCAATTCGCCCATGTTGTTAAACTCCATTAACATACTGCAATATTCATCGCATTCATTGGCCGCCTTGCTGTAGCTGTAGGATGGTTCGGGAGCACGGATGTTGCCATTCTCCCGGAAATGCTGAAGCAACCGGAGAAGAAGACGCGGCATTATGGCCTCCGCCACAGACATCAAATCATCTGGGACGGGAGCATTGTTGGCACAGTAATTGATCCCATGATCCGTACAGAAGCCCTCAGCCTTCATCACGGACGTGTCTCCGCAGTCGCAAGCACCGCCTGCCTGCGACAGGAACATATTGAAGTCATGCGTCGAATGGTCGCCCTTCTTGAAGCACTCCCGGCATATTGACATGCACGGAGAAATGCCGCAGGTCCGACATCGATAGGCCACCACATGAGGGATCCACACCAGGCCACATTTGGCGTGATTATCGAAGCCACGGACTGAAACATCGGACAGAAAAAAACAAGGGTAAACACTGCCTTTGTAATTATTGCAAAAGAAAAAAATATATTGTGCGAGTTGCGTCTTCTTTCATCTGTCCCCCTCATAAAATCCACACTAACATTCATTGAGCAATTGTTTTCTATTTCAAAGATATGTTTTTAATTCAATTGTATTTTTTTGTGTATTTTTACAACGCATATTTGCATCATGTAAATTTGTAAGTCATACAAATTTAAATCAGAGTAAACTTCGGCTAATCTAAGAAGTTGCAAGTACAGTAGACTCTTCGATATCCAGCACTTCGATATCCGGGTGACAGCTGCCAAACACTGGCGGTTGATATATTCAAAATTATTTTCACTAAACATGAAGTTTGTCCAGAGTGAATTAAAGTATTATTAACATTGTATCGAAGTTTTTAATACATAATTGTGATAAAAAATGAAACATAAGCACACCATGAAGAAAATTCTCTTTTTCTTTGTCAGACAGAAAATAAATTCACACTGCACAAAATAGAAATACCGTTGATCATTCAAAAAACCTAAATGTCATTTTGTCCCCCAGTCAGCCGGATATCGAAGAGTCTACTGTAATAAAATATTGTAATTACATTTCTATATGGGAAAGTGGGGCATCTTTGAATTGGAGCACTTTTGAAATTGGACTTTTTCTCCTATTTTTAAATTGAACTGAACCTTACCACGATATAATTTAGTTTGACAAACCAACTGCAAAGATAAATTACATTAAGGTAAAGCTCAATTCCATTTAAAATTAGGTGAAAAATGTCCAATTTCAAAACTGCCCCAATTCAAAGATGCCCCAGTTCCCCTACAATCAAACTAATGATTAGACTAAATTCCCATTAGTTTCCCACTAAGCAGTCTCTCGGTTTAAGCCGTAAGGTTATCTAGGTCACACAAAGTTGTGACGTTTCATATTTCGTAAAATCACCCTTTAAAATTTTGAATGGGGGCAACTGGGGCACCACTGAACATCATAGATCCTAACATTGACATTATTTTTTAGCACAATAAATAAAAATTATTTTTCGTAAAATTTTGAGATTTTGATCAGAGCGATGCAACTTTATTTTCGTATCTTATAAGATAAGATGTCAAATTTTGAATTATAAGATTTTGGTATGCAAGATTAAGGTCTATGTGGTGAGTTTATTTGAACGAGACTACCATGCTAGCTATGAGTGTCATTTAGTTTTCGCGCTAATTTTTCTCTTTGGAAAGCAGAAGGCGGGAAGGAAAAAAAGTAGAAAAGTGGAAAATATTAAGTGAAAAAGTTCATTCTGAGGAAACGGTGACCAAAAGAAAATGCTTAAGATTCGTTTACTGGTGAGTAGTACTTCTTTGTGATCTATAAATCACAATGAAAAGTTAAGTTTAGGTTTTTCCTAATGTTCATTTCTTTACAGAATGAGAGATCTTCAGTCAGAAATCAGTGGAAAGTTAATATTAGCAGGAAGCATTTGTTGTCTTTGCAGAGAGTGACTTCCAAGTAAAGCTTGCACTCCCTTCATCAGAAATTCTTTCATAAAGACGAGTATGATGAACAAAACAGGAGAATCTGAGGTCACCGGAAAGATTGGATAAGAACTTTACATAACACCGGTGAAGAGGATGCTCCTGCAAAGATGATTCATTTTGAAGAATAATCTGTTAGGGATTGGACAAAAATTTCTTTGGAAGTCAGAAGATTGTATCAGGAATAGGATATAATTATGCAGTGCCGAAATGTGTAGTCTTTTTCGTCCCCAACGATGTCTTTGGATTATTCTGTATTTGGAAATGCGATCAGAAGATGCAGAAATATACTCACAACTTGCACCGATAGCACAATTACCAAGCTGAGGAAGAAAAAGCCTGAGATTGCGTTGAGAAAAATAATTAAAATAGTATTTTCAAAAAAATATATGTTTCATTTTTCAAGAAAAAATATTGTATTCTGACGAATTAAAGATTTCTCAACTTCAAATTAGTAAAATGAGTATTAAGAAAACCATTCCTTAAATTTTTCTCTCGAAAAACACCCATAAACAGACAATCTCGTACTTTGCGGCACCTCTGAAAGTGTCCAATAGTTATGAGACGTTTTGAGGTTGGAATTCATATTTTATAAAATTCACCACTCAGGGTTGCATCGCAAATCTCGTTCATATAAAATCTCGTTCTGAACAGAGCCTGTCAATAAAATTACGAGATTTGACATCTCGTTCATAAAGTTGCATCGCAAATCTCTTAAGTTAATAGACTAATAGACGAGATCTGTAAAGTTGCATCGCGCTGTTAGTCATTAATATATCAACACGAAATATGAAAATTGAAAGAATTAAATAAAATTTCTTTACAATATTCTTTGTACATGAAAAAATACAAGGGGTCCCTATCTAAATATTTAGTCACATTTTCGAGACAAAAAAAAAAAACGCGAATTCAGATCCAGTGATACAAATATGGAACTTGCATTCACGCAGGCGCTATCGTTGGAATAAGTTACTGATACGTCATTATGTATGCAAAATAATATTCAACACCATTTTTTTTAACCTATTTTATGCCCAACGCACAATAACTTTTGTTTGTAAACATGTTTTGAAAATTGCCTATGAGAGTGAGCGAGATAACTAGATCTAGGTTTCATTCACTCTCATTGAAATCTTAAAAACACGTTTAGAAAACAAATGTTATTGTACGTTGGGCATTATGCCCAACGTACAATAACTTTTGTTTAGTAAACATGTTTTTGACATTTCAATGAGAGCGAGTGAGATCTAGATCTAGCCATCTCGCTCATTCTCATGGGAAATTTTGAAAACATGTTTACAAACAAAAGTTATTGTGCGCTGGCCATTATGCCCAGCGCACAACAAATTTTGTTAGTAAACATGTTTTCAAAATTTTCTATAAGAGTGAGCGAGATAACTAGATCTAGGTTTCATTCACTCTCATTGAAATCTTAAAAACATGTTTACAAAACAAATGTTATTGTGCGTTGGGCATTATGCCTATTGCACAATAACTTTTATTTAGTAAACATGTTTTTGACATTTCAATGAGAGTGAATGAAACATAGATAGTCATCTCGCTCATTCTCATGCGAAATGTTGAAAATATGTTTACAAACAAAAGTTATTGTGCGCTGGGCATTATGATCAGCACAAAATAACTTTTGTTTGTGAACATCTTTTTGATGATAATTATTGTGAGAGTGAGTGAAATCTAGATCTAGGCATCTCGCTCTTTCTCACAGTTGTTGTGCGTTGGTTATTATTCCCAGCGCACAATAAGTTTTGTTTGTAAACATCTTTTCAAAATTTTCTTTGAAAGAGAGCAAGACGACTAGTTCTACATTTCATTTCTCATAGAGAACTTTGAAAACATGTTTACAAAACAAAAGTCATAGTGCGTTGGGCATTATGCTCCAACGATTAACCTTTTTACAACATATCAAAAGGTACTTATCGGAAACACACTTTTACTTTACAGCATTTAAATTTACATTTACTGCGTTTATTTACATAAACCTTCATAAGAAATGTTAATAAGAGAAGGCAATTCGTATAATTGACATTCAATGTATTGTCACTAATTACGAACCCCCTGTACAGAATATAATTCCACTGGGGATCACAAATTACTTTTTTGGGGTTCTGCGAGAGAGCAAACACTCTATTCAGACGATTTTGCAGAAATGATGTCACACTCTTTCTCCATTCGTCCGTCATCAGAGCTAAAGACCAAAATGGTTGCAGATAGATTACTTAGATACTTAAGGGGACTCCCCTATAAAACAATACTAGGACATACAAATGTGAGATTCATTTTTCAAAAAAAA
The DNA here is from genome assembly GCF_024763615.1 of Phlebotomus papatasi. Taxonomy (NCBI): domain Eukaryota; kingdom Metazoa; phylum Arthropoda; class Insecta; order Diptera; family Psychodidae; genus Phlebotomus; species Phlebotomus papatasi. Next base: position 76,891,963 of record NC_077224.1, on the reverse strand, counting down.
ACAAAAAAAATTAAAAAATCCTTCAGTTTACATAATATTTTATAAATAAATTAAGTAATTTTAATTGGTAATAAAAACATGAGATTTTTTTCTGTTCCATAAAATGTTTGGATATACCCTGGGTGTATGATAAAAAGCAAAAAATGCTTTAGTGACACAATTTTATATTTCCTGAGAAATTGAATTATTTTCACTTTATAGCATCATATAACCGAGGATATTAGCAATATGCGATAAGCAACATTTTTCTTAAATTCACGGTGTTTTTGAAATATCTACCCAAATTCACATCTTTCCCAGTTTCCCCTAAAATTAGGTATCTCATAATCGAGGAATCTGCCTACAAAGAAGGGTGGCAAAGTGTCCCAGTTTTTCGGAATATTTGAACTCGTGATTTTAGACGTTATGTCTCAAAAATGTTTACATATAATTTACCAGATTGAATCATTAAAAAGATCACCCTAAATATCTAAGGAGTAATACAAATAATTTTATGATAAAAGTTATTTATCGGTTATGAATCAATTTACTACCGGTTCATAGCAGATGGGAACCGGTTCAGGTGTGTCAGAAATTTCAAGACCTTTCCACCCAACCCAAACATTGAGCCCATTCGGTTGATAAAGGAGCTCTCTAGAGCTTTTTTAACCTTTGACCTTGAAAAAACGTTATTATAGGAATGATTCAATGGTATTTTCGTATATGGTCGAAATGTCTGCCTTGGCAACCTCTAAAACATCCAAAAATGAAAAACAAATTACACGACGCGTTTTCGAGCAATCTGAGGAAAAATGAGGGACAAATTAATGGTCCCAGAATCAACTTATGGAGGCCCCTGAAGGTCCCAAGTCTCTATCTATAACCGTTTGGGCACTAGACGTAGTAAGAGACGGGCAGACGGAAAAACAGCGTGACGTCAAAAAATTCGATACTTCAGATTTTCAACATTCTGTAAAGATATGATTCCTTAGGGGGTAAAGAAGTCGATACATATACATATACAACCACGGATTATCCGTGATATAACTCAAAACTGTGGAGTTCGAGCAGTGAAATGTAATTTTTAGATTAAGACTAGGGGAAAGTACTCTCCCTTCGAATGTTCATGCCTTCGAATAATGTGAATTTTCTTTCAGTTTTCCTAAGAGACTTACACATTTCTATTAAATATTATTTGGCTTATCATCAATTGTTGATAATTCCGTGATAATTTAGTGTAAACCTCTTACGAAAAACAAAAGATATTCACATTATTCGAAGGCATGATCGTTCGAAGGGAGAGCATTTTCCCCTACCTAAATATAAAGAAAAGTTACTAATAGCATCCAATTTCAATAAATTTCCTAAAATCACATATTTACTCATTTTTTTTCTTTGATTTTTCTCAGACATAATTTTCACTAAGCCTAAAACACATTTATGTTGTAAAGGTACAATAAAAGTACAAAAATGCATGAAGCATAAAAAGGTGGTCAAAAGTGAAATTTCTCCCATTTTTTCAACTTATCTTGGCAAAATTTTAACGGCCAAGTTTAGAGGGGAAAATATTCACAGAAAAGTGAATTGTATAGATATAAATAGGGTAAGGTGTCAAACTTCGGCATAATTGCATGCAAGCGCCAAAGTCTCAACTTTGAAATGTAATATTTTAATACAAATTGATTTTTTATTCCTTCTTCTTAAGGAGTGTTGCTTGGAACCTTGTAGGCAGTTTATCGTCTTTATTTACTCTACAAACATTCTTAATACATTTTAAAATGAATAAAAATGTAGACGTAGTTTTGGTGCCCTATTTCGGCCATCTTTACTCTCGTAGTTCCTTGCCCTTCGGGAGTTCTTCCAATGTCTTATTCATGTCATCTCGTTTGTCGAAGCTACACTTTTTTGTTATTCTTTTGCATTGTATAATCTCTAGAGTATGCAAAAACTAAAAATTCATGGAAATTCGAAGAACAAAAACGGTGGCCGGAATTGCAAGCTGACCGGAATTTGACACACTTACCCTAATAATTTTATAATAATAAATTTAAGCATAATAAAAAGGTAAATATAATTAAACACATGCCGCAAATGGTAAATTATGATATTGCGAATTATCTTTACCAAAAAGATTTTTTTTATTAATTCTGAGTTATTTACTGGTCAAAATGATTTTTTTTGTTCAAAATGGTATCATACTCAAACAAAAATATTCATCCTTTTTAAATTGCTAAATAATGTCTCGGCTAAATAAGGTAATGGAATCAATAATCTCATTGGAGCTCAGCAAGAAACTACGTTTAATTAGCCCAGTTTCATTTTTTCATGATTTTTCTTTAAATTTTGTGATAATTTACATTAAAACTAATTCAAAATTTTATAACAAAAGAAAAAAGAAAATTACATTAGGAAACGACATGTTGTAATATAAAGTTAAAGAATCGAGAACGCATGAGGTAACATAAGGAAATGGACAAAGAATCTATGGCAAAATACAAGACCAACAATCATACTGAAGATTCCACCATAATTGTCAATGAATATATTCGTGTAATCGCCCATTGAAATCCAAGAACCGTGACTAAATCTCTCTATCATTCTCTTTCTGACTGCATTTTTCCAACATCATTACTCTCTTCATTTGCTTCATGGTCCCCCTCCTCACCCTTCTATACCATTCTTATTTGAATAATTGTGTGACCAAGTGATCGATGGAACATTTTCACATTCAATAAAACACATTTTTTCAATTATGTCTTCTTTATAAACAAAATTCACCTCTTTTTTTTCTTGTAGTTTTGCTTTAAAACGTTAAGCAAAAATGGATTTAAAAAAAATACCTTTTAATAATGTTTACACAAGAGGAAATTTAATAAATTTACTAGACATTTCTTAGCAACTTGATTTCTAAGTCTACCTTTCAATCAATAGGAAGAATTTGCATTTACCTTAAACTGGTAGAAAATTATGTTTAGTATTGAAGTATGCCTAATTAATCTCAGCAATTAATAGAAATATATGGCATATAAATCAACATTTCTACTTTTATATTCATTAAAATTATATTAAAATCTTGAAAGTTTTGTGCGTGTATAAGAAGATTATAGTAAATGCATGCGTATTCACAAATAAAATTATACTTCCGACATAGAAGCATCTTATACTTCATTCATATTTAATAAATTATAAAAAAAAACTTCTCAGATAAAAACTGAATCTTTTTTGCAAAACATTTATTATAACTGGAGTAGAAATAATTTTGAAATTTTCCAATTAATATTTTGCTATGAATCAAATCAATTGCAGCGTGATTTGTATTCTGCATATTCAAGAAAATCACTATGCAGATTTAAAAATTATGATAAAATATTGCTAAAAGCATGATTAACAGAAAAATAGATACCAAAGCATTGCGGCTTTACGCGGAATACTCAAATTTATGACTTCACTGTCATGCCAACAAAATAGGTTTCGTATTCACTTTTGGAATTAGTAAGTTGTTTAGCTCTCCAATATATTCATAAAATATAATGCAGTGTGTTCACTAATTCGATAATTTAGCAAAGTTTCCCCCAAACCGTTATTTTTTATCGTTGAGGGACTCAGCACTGATACGAATCAATGAATAAATCACAAACAAAATTTTCCTAAGACTACGTAGAAATGAGAGGATTGAATTTATTTATCTTGAATTTCTTTCTTTGAGGGTAAAAATCATTTAAGTATAGTTCATTGTCGAGTTAAAGTCGGCACAAATTTGATCAGAATTCAAACACCTTTTAAATGATTGGATTTCGGTCAAAATCCTGAAAGCCAAAGTCCCGAACGCCAAAACCTTCTATCTTGAAAAAGCCAAAATCTCGGACGCCAAAATCCTGAAAGACAAAGACCCGAAGGACATAGTCTCGAACGACATACTCGTAAAAACTAATATCCCGAAAAACCAAAACCCCGAAAGCCAAAATTCCAAACGCCAAAATCCCGAGCGCAAAAATCGCGAAAAGTCAAAATCCCTAAAGCCAAAATCTCGAACGCCAAAATCCTGAATAGGCCAAAATCCCGAATGCCAAAATCCAAGAAACATCAAAATCCCGAAAGCCAATATCGCGAAAACAAATATCCTGAAAACCCAAAATCTTCCCGAAAAGCCAAAATCTTTAAAGTCAAAATTCTAAAAACGCGCAAAAACCGCGAAAAGCAAAAATACCGAAAGCCAAAATCTCGGACGGCAAAATCCTGAAAAGGGCTACAATCCCCCAAACATCAAAATCCCGAAAACAAAAATCCTGAAAACCGAAAATCCCCCCGAAAAGCCAAAATCCTTTAAGCCAAAATTCCAAACGCCAAAATCCCGAACGCAAGAAGCAAAAATCCAGAAAGTCAAAATCTCGGACACCAAAATCCTGAATATCAAAATCCGAATGCCAAAATCCCTAAAGCCAAAATCCCCCTAACATCAAAATCCCGAAAGCCAAAATCGCGAAAACAAAAATCCTGAAAACCCAAAATCCTCCCGAAAAGCCAAAATCCTTAAAGCCAAAATCCCGAGCGCAAAAATTGCGAAAAGGCAAAATCTCGAAAGCCAAAATCTCGAAAGCCAAAATCTCAAACGCCAAAATCCTGAAAAGGTCAAAATCCTGAATGCCAGAATCCCTAAAGCCAAAATCCCCGAAACATCAAAATCCCGAAAGCCAAAATCGCGAAAACAAAAATCGCGAAAACAAAAATCCTGAAAACCCAAAATCCTCCCGAAAAGCCAAAATCCTTAAAGTCAAAATTCCAAACGCCAAAATCTCGAGCGCAAAAATCCCGAAAGCCAAAATCTCGGACGCCAAAATCCTGAATATCAAAATCCGAATGCCAAAATCCCTAAAACCAAAATCCCCCTAACAGAAAAATCCCGAAAGCCAAAATTGCGAAAACAAAAATCCTGAAAACCCACAATCCTCTCGAAAAGCCAAAATCCTTAAAGCCAAAATCCCGAGCGCAAAAATCGCGAAAAGCCAAAATCCCGAATGCCAAAAATTCTTAAAACTGAATTCTTAAAAGTGTACATTGCTTGTTGGAGGCAAAGGAAAATTTTCAATGTTTTGGAAAATTATCCTACATATTATTCTCCGTATAATTTTGTCTCTTTCAATATATTGACCATTTGAGATTTCGTTTTTTGGGATTTTGGCTTTCCGGAATTTTGCCTTTCGAGATCTTGGCTTCCGGAATATTGACGGTAGAAACTAAAAAGATAACCAAAAATAGATAGGGAGCAATACAATTGAATTTTGGATGAAGTTCGTTTTTTGGTTTTTCCAATTCATAACTGATTGGTACTGGTTATTACTTAACAAATTCCAAGACCTTTTGAATGAACCCAAATATGACCCCATTTGGTTGAGGAATATTCTCTGTAGAGCCTTTTTTGTCTTTGTAAATTGTCATCATGAAGAATTATACGATCGTATTTTCGAATATAGGCAAAAGTCAAACTGATCAATTACTAAAACATATTTAAGAATTAAATTTGTTGACAAAAATCATCTCCAAAAATTAAAGGAATTTTTTAGTGAACATTTTGAGTCCCTCGGTAAAATTTGATGAGTAAAATGCATGAAGCATAGAAAGATGGTCAAAAGTGAAATTTCTCCTGACTTTTCTCCACACATCCATTGTCAAAATTTGATGGAAACCTTAGAAGAAATAAAATATATGCACAGAAAAAGTAAAACTAACCGGCTTATGTAGGTGAGATTCTTAACGTGAGCTAACTCGGAGTGCATGCAAATTCGATTTAGAGCTGAAGTTGGGAGACGCCATTCAGTTATCTTGAATAAAATACGTGAAATTATACAAATTTTGTATTTAAACCAAAATATCAAGGATTTGGATGAACTGACAGAAAAGTGTTATATGGGTGAAATGTAGACCAGAATGTTCTCTATAATTTTTCCATAGAACATGATCTCATCGATTACTCAGAAGTCAAGATAATCGAGGTTTTTTGTTTCTTAACTCGTTTTTTCATCCATCAGAGTGCCCCAAGTAGTCATTTGTTGAACTTCAACTATATCAAAGAATTGTTGTATTTTGCGGGACTTTCCATTTAAACCCCTATTTTAAGTGTCTTGGTGGAGTAGAGGCAGTCAAATTGGCATCTGAGTGATTTCAAAGCGTTATTATGGGAAAAATCAATTTTTTCACACTTAAACGGCAAAATCGGAGTGATAGCGTAGTCTGACCGGAAAATGATGTATGGACGAAATGTAGAGACAAATGTCCTCTACAATTATGTCGAAGTAATCATCAAAATCGGTTCAGCGACAGTCGAGATAATTGAGGTTATGTGATATTGAAATTGGTTTTTCGACTGTGGCGCCCCTGGTGTTGGTCCCACGAAGTTCAAATGTTCTAGAAAGTTGTAGTATTTGGTGAGATCTTTCGTTTAAGCCCTCATTCATCAAAATCAGTCACATAGAACCGGAGATATGATTTTTTGAATTTTGTGAACTTTGACCCCTCATATCTCCGGTTCTATTGAAACCACAGCGCACATACGCACCATTTTGGAAACGTCCTAGACTGGACTACAACATACTAAAATTTCATTAACTTGCACAATGCCGTTTTTGAGAAAAGTGACTTTGAATTTCGATGAATTTTGACGCTATCACAGCGCCACCTGTAGTGACTTTTTGAACTTCCATCTGAAAGTGCTCATCGAGACGAAACCAAAAAGGTAAAATTTATGTCGATATGTTAATTAGAACCGGAGATAGAGGCCGGTCAATGTTCGAACTTTGACCCCTTATAGCTCGGGTCAGGGGTTATGGATCGACTTAAGGTTTTTTTTGTTTGATAGGTATAATCAACGGCTACAACATACTAAAATTTCAGCCGGATTGCATAAGGAATTTTTGAGTTATTTAACTTTTAAGATTTAAAAATCTTCTTTTTAATAATAGCGCCCCGAGCGGTGGTTTTATGAACTTGCGATGTTAGAAGAGGAAGTGGCATTTCATGAGAGCTTTCCAAAAAGCCCTCATTTTTTAAATTCTGACAATTAGAACCGGAGTTATGGCCATTTTAAGAAAATTTTTTTGGACCCTTATAGCTCGGGTCAGGGGGGTCGGGGGACCTTAAGTTTGGTATTGATGGAAAGCTCTAAGGCCCAGCTATAACATACTAAAATTTGAGACCGCTCGATGCCATAGGGCCGGAGCTATTGAGAAAACAAAAAAAGGGGGGTCTTCAAAATGGCGGAAGGAGGGGTGGGGGGTGGGGGGTCAATGCACCAAGTTGCAATTTTCATACGATATTTAACCTTTGCCGGAAACCGCAAGTCGATATCTTTTTTAGTTTAGGAGCTATTAAGCTCCAAAGAGCGGCCGGACGGCCGGCCGGCCGGGAACGTAACTTAGCCCCCCATATATTCGTGATCAGGAAGTGGCGAAACACATTTTGGCCAAGTTTGAGCGCGATCGGAGGACATGAAATTTTGTTAGGATTATAGTAGGTGAGATTGTTAAGAATCTCACCTAATAAATAAATAAATTGCGCATAAAATTAGCACATTGAGAGGTCTTCCGTGACCATTTTCATACATAATTAATTTTCTAAAATCTACAATTCAGAACATTGTACGTTCATCATTCCCTCCTCTTCACGCTAACACGGAAATAACCGCAGACAGATAAAGGTCAGTTTTCTGACATCTTTCAGGTTAAGCTGCAATTCTTTTTTTTTAAATGCCATTTACTAAGGATATCACCCTAGAAATCTCATTTGAACAATTTTTCATTCAATATCTTTCTACTTGTAGAAAAATTAAAAGAAAAACCAAAATATATACTACAAGAGTAAAGAGTAAAAAGAGCCACATAAAACAACCAATATATAATATTGGATTTTTGCTTCTCTTTGCAAATGTGAGTGAGATGAATAAAGAAAAGAGAGAGACAGTGGGATTCTCAAAAAAAAAAGAAACAAAAAAAGAAACAAAAAAAGAAACAAAAAAATTCTCCAAATATTCATTTTCGGGTTGGGAGTTTAACGAACCCTATTTGTTTCTCTTTTTCCGTCCTACAATATTCTCAACACATATGTGAGAAGCAATTGGTAAAAACATTCATTTTTAAAAAAGAAATAAAATGACAAATTGGGAAGTACCAATCAATTTCACCTTCTGCACTTTTTCCTTTTTATCTGTTCTTTTTATTTCAACCGCACAATTCATTTTGTTTCACCAAAAAGGCAATGTGCTAAAAATAATCTTTGCGTTCGACCACCTCCAAAAACTTTGCGAATTTCCGTGATTTCGTGATCTCTGGAAAATCAATTGCACGCTCTGGAGAAACCGGAAGTACAGTATATAGACAACAGTCCCATTTTTCGTCTATACCGTGCTCTTTTAATCTTTTTTCCTTTTATCTCCCCATTAGTTTCTTATTATTTTTATTATTATTATTTTTTTTTTATCTGGTTAATAGAAACTATATAGCATTAACTTCTTGTGAAATTCACCTGCTCCATGCTGATATACTCATCGACTCCATCTCACTCACTCATTCGCACTCTTGATTTTTTGTGTGAGTGACCTTGCCAAGGTATATAACATATTTTAAAGTGAAGAAAAATCACAGATTTTTTTCTTAGATGGACTTAATATATCGTGCCCTGCTCATTAGAGCTCATTGTCTTTCGTTTGGAGCCATTTTTAGTGGAGTTTTGCTTCAAAAAAAATTTTTTTAGTGACATTTGAAGCATTTCATGATTTTGGCTACGAAAAAACTAACAAAGTTGAATAAGCTTTAAACTTCGAGAACATTGTCCTATAAACAAGAGTGATGAACTATTAAAAGTAGAATCCATGAATGCAATTCGAGATTTTTGTATTGTTGATTAATTAATTTGATATAATCTAAAAAGGATTCGATTTCTTACACAAATAAAAAATGCGAGGAATTGAAATAGGGTAAAGTGGTTACAAGTTTGACAGGGCTTTTTCTTGATAAATTTAGTAACTTCATTTTTATTTGTTTATTTTTAATACTTTATGCCCAACGCACAATAACTTTTGTTATGTAAACATGTTTTTGACATTTCAGTGAAAGTGAGTAATATCTAGATCTAGTCATCTCGCTCACTCTCATAGGCAATTTTGAAAACATGTAAACAAACAAGAGTTATTGTGCTCTGAGCATTAGTTTTATAATTTGGTTCCTTATCCTTAAAAACAAATTTTGTAATGTTTTTATCAAGAAAACAGCCATGCCCAACTTGTACCGGCAAATTGTCCAACTTGTAACACTATGTCCAAGTTATATCACTTTACCCTAAAAGCTATATTTATATTAGGACAACTGCCTAATGCCCAACGCACAATAAATTTTGTTTAGTAAACGTGTTTTTGACATTTCAATGAGAGTGAGTGAGATCTAGATCTAGTCATCTCGCTCATTCTAATGGGAAATTTTGAAAACATGTTTACAAACAAAAGTTATTGTGCACTGGTCATAATAAGTAAGTCTTTAGTCGAAAGAAGTACTTAGTAAAAATACATTCATGTTCTTAAAACAAACTACTTAATGAAGGACTTTTACAAAGAACTTTAATAAGTACTTAATGCTAAGTAATCTTGATTTCGCTATTCTTGAAAAAGTCCTGATGTTTATCTCATTTTCATACAATTTTTAAATAAATAAATCTTCCACAACTCTTTAAAATTAAGTGATTGACATTTAAAATTTTCGCATATAGATTTTTGCTGAGTAAATTTTGAAAACTTTTGTATTTTGGGACAATGCTGTAGTACACAAAAATATTTCGTAAAATTGTTTGTAAATGTTTGTTAATTCCCGCTGAGGACTTACAAAATGCTCGTAAATTGTATAACTCACATAAAAATTCGTAAAGGTATGTACACTGAGAGAAATTCGAAAAAGTTAAAATAACATTCCGGAAATGTTTATTTTATCCTGCAGTATTAATCCGAAATCGGTGTAAATATTATGCTTTTTAGGTGTATTAGGGGTTAAAGTTACCCTTTTTCATGTTAATTTTACTCTTAAAAAACTGTAAAATTAACATTAAAAAATGTTAATATATTTTTACACCTAAAAAGTGTTAAAGTTATGAGGAAAAAAGTTAATCGCACCCCCGTTTTTTTCTCAGTGTACCTTTTCACAAACATTGTTCGTAACATGACCATTTGACAAGTATTCTTTGTTCTTTTACAAACATTTGTTTGTCTGACAAAAAATTACGAACAAATAACAAAATTTTACGAATATTTTTTGTGTGTATACGAACATTTACGAACAAATGTTTGCAAAAGAACAAAAAATGTTCGTCAAGTGATCATGTTACGAACAATATTTATGCAAAAAAAAAAACAATTTCATTACGAATTATTTAGTGGGTTACACGATTTACAAGCAAGTCCCCAAAAGAAATTCTTAAAATTTCACGAACAATTTTACGAAATATATTATTCTGCGTAGAGAGAAACTAGGGTTAAGTGTGACAAGTTGAAAATTTCAAAATGTCAAATCCTTCAAGATGATGTCCAAGATTTGTCGAGATATCAAAAGAAAAAATTTCCTGTCTAACTTGTATCCGCGAAATTGTCCAACTTGTAACACTACTGTCCAATTTGTATCACTTTACCCTAATCAGTGTTTCCTGAATTAATTATATTATATTTGCATGGAGATTTAATGGACTTCTTCAAAAAGTCACTTAATCACAATTTTAATTATAATTCTGTAATACAAAAATAAATTTAAAAAAATATATTGAGGTTGTTTATTTAACTTCCTAAGGAAATATTAGCTAAAAATTTCAGAATGCAAAACAAATTTCTCTTGATCTTGCAACCTTATATCACACCCCTTTTCATTAATGATGTCCAGTTTTTGCATTCAGCAATGTTAATAAGGAAATTATTTAATATATTTAAAGGACAATTTACTGTCATAAAACTGCAGTCATAGCAAAGGAATGTTGCTTATAATCTCCTATAAAACATTTGATACTTGTAAAGAAAAAAAAGATTGTTGGAAATGGGAGACTAATGGGAGGAATCGTGTTAACTTACTTAGTGCTTACCCAATAAAAAATAATAATTAGAGATATTTGAATTTGCACCAAGAATATCAAAAATTTACGTACATGCTGCTTTCAGCATGACCGATAAATAATAATAAAATATAAGGTAAAGTGCCTTCAAGTCGACCGGTTCCTCAATTTGACCGGTAGAGTTATTTATTCAATTTATTTATATTTGCACTAATATTTGGCGTATGATTAAACATTAATAGGTCAATTATTCCATAAATAAATACGAATCAGTGTCAGTTTTATAGAAATTCACTTTATAGAAAGAAATCAAACAAAATAACATACTCCCTCCGTTCCGAAATAAGTCGTACGTTTGGGAAAAATTCTTGTTCCGAAATAAGTCATACGTTTGGGAAAAAATGGGATTAAGAGAAAGTTTGTTGATAAATGTTTTGTGTATCAACACTTATCTCTTGTAAAGAACTATTGCTAATGTCCAGTACTAAAATTGAAGTCCAGTCTTGATGGTATGCTAAGGAACGAATGTCTTAAAAATGTCTTATTTTTGGCGTTTTATTTTCAATCTAAAATAGGTGCAGAATGGTGAGAGATACAGACTTGGGACCTTCGGGGGACCCCCCAATAAGTTGACCCTGGGACCATTAATATGTCCTTTATTTTGCCCCCACTGCTCCCCTTCCCCTCCAAAATCTTCTTTTTGGGATTGCTCGGAAACACGTCGTGCGATTTCTCTTTTTCAGTTCTGGATATGTTTTACAGAACTATATAAATAATGGTCCCAGGGTCAACTTATGGGGGGTCCGCTGAAGGTCCCAAGTCCCTATCTCTCACCATTTTGCATCCAGATATTCAAACACATTAAAAAAACATGTTCTTTTTATTGCTCATTCTGCAAAGTTTGAGATATAAAAAATGTCATATCGGAAATAACTGTTGAATTCTACTTGTGTATACTAATAATTTAGAACAAATTCTAGACTGTAATGTTAATCACAGTCCATCTTGTAGTAATTAACTATCTACCGGAGCTATTTGAAAAAAACGCGAAAAATGGACGACTTCAACGTATCGATTCCTCAACTTACCATCGTGATAGCATCCCCATATTATCCCTGAACATGGAGGATAGTTCATACATATGATATTTACAAATAACAAAAACATTCTCTGAAACCATTCCATAATCCCTAATTTTTCGCCAAACGTACGACTTATTTCGGAACGGAGGGAGTATTAAATAGTCATAAAATAAACTGATAACAACCCCAGCAACATTTTATTACTAAATTAGAAACTTAAAAGCAGTAATTTTTACGTAACACTGCAATCACATTAGATTTTTTTAAATTAAATTTAAATTAAATTACTCAATAAGAGCTTGAGTACATATTACGTGATTTTTTTCTAGCAAAGAGACATTTACAAGAAATTTGCTCGAGTCAAAATACCTCTTATAAACCACTTATCTTTCATCTAAAATAATACCCAAACACAAAAGAGCTGGAGGTAAAGAAATAGCTCCTGCAGACTATCACACGGTTTTGTTGAAAATTCAAATGAAGTCGTCCTTACTAGAGATTGTCTGACACAACAATTTCTCTACATGAGTTTGGAGCATCTTACCGAATTATTCCCGATTACTTGGATCTCACTTTAACTGTAGGGGAGACTGGGGAAAAGTCACAAATCGAAAATTTCAAAATTCAATATCTTACAAGATAAATAAGATAGCGGCTTAAATTTTTTCCATAGATAACAGCCATAAGTCTTCTTCAATGTCGTAAGTTTGTTAAAATTCGAACAGGGAATTTAGAAAATAAAAAAAATATATCGAAATTTTTAGCCCTATTTTTGAAATATTTTCCGTGCAGAAGATATCAATTATTAGCTACTTATTTTAAATTTGACGCACTGGTGAATATTTCCCAAATTATCTGGATATTCTTTGAATACGAAATCGCTATCTATTTTAGAATTTTACAAAGATTCTTTTCCCCAGAAATCCTTTTATTAAAAACAACCACTTGGGGTAAAAAGTAACAAAAACCGAAACAATTTCTGATGTCCCATGGTGAAATGAAACGTCAATGCTATGTATCGCCGCTTGTTGTTTGCATTGGTCAAACGATTTGCAGTCTTGTGTGTGTTTTTTTGTAAAATAGCTTAAAATGCGCTTTTTTTCGCTCAGATAGAGAAAACGGTGTTTTACAAAGGTGTAGAAGAATAAATTTCCTATGAAAATATGTAATCTAGGTATTTTACTTAAATTTACGGAATCCCATAATAAAGCGAATCAAAATGTGATAGTATCTTATGCCTGATACTATTTGCCCCAGCATTTTTGAGAATGATCACAAAATTACCTTTTAGAAAACGGCTCGATAAATATATTTTCTTACAAAATAGAAGAAAATGACTTTCACAGAGTTGTAGAGCGGTAAATTTTCTATAAAACTGTGCTAATTAGAAATTTTGGAGGTGCTCGGGTAGCTTGTAAAAAAATAAAATATCCGTTTTGTGACTTTTTGCCCCAGTCTCCCCTACTAACTTAATTTTTTTTGTCCACAAATAAAACTAATTAAGGCAAAGTATCCTGTCGGCAGGTTCCTCAACTTGGCCAGTGGGATTATTTATTCAATTCCTTTGGATTTGCTATAATATGGTCTAACCAGTCTAACATTATAAGGCCTAATAAATATTATACATAATGCAAATCAGTAAAAATTTCATTGAAACTGACTACAAAACGTAAAAAAAAATGATTAAATAATTCCACCGGCCAACTTGAGGGCACTTTACCTTACGAATAAATAAATTTAATGAGAACAATTTGGCTCAAAAGATTATGTGTTTCTAGCTGTAAGAAAATTGCTGAACTTAATGATCAATTTCAACAAATTAATTTGCTGAATTCAAAATAATGAGCAGTCACATTAATGCTAGTTTGCCTATCATATTTTAATGTATTTTTGTAGATCTAGTATTACATTTTGCTAATAAATTAGTGAAAATCTTTCAGTCGTTCAACTGACTTTTAACATAAATAAACCAATAGAAACAACAAAAAATATAAGAAAAATTTGGTTTTATTTTAATTTGAATAATCCTAGTGTAATAGCAGTGACAGTTTGTTCTAAAGAATTTTTGAAAAATATTTATGGGGAATCTAAAAAAGTTAATAAATATTGAAATACCGCTAGGATAAATTAAGCTAATTAAAAAATCTGCTCCAAATGGAAATTTTTCGCTACTCCAAATGGAAACGTCATTGTTTTCACGATAAATTCAGTACTAAATTATTGTATTTACAATATTTTCTATACCACAGTTTCATTATTTAGTTAAATTTTCACCAAATACAGCGAAAATCCATTCATATTCACAAATTTTTATTTGTTAATTTCTCAGAAAAACTAAAAGTGTACCTTTTCACCATCAAATACAGTAGACTCTCGCTAATTCGGCTCTTTTAAGATCGGGCTACTTTATAATTCGGACAGCAGTTAAATTCGAAAAATGTTTGTTGACATTTTTCAAGTTCGATTATGATTATCAAATGAAGCAAATTTGCTCAAATTTGTCATAATTTGTCATGATGTGATTTTGCATTATTAAGAGGTTTTCATGAAATTTATAATAGCAATTAGCATGTAAACTCAATATGAGTATGCAGATGAACAAAAAATTGTTGCATTTCAAACAATTTGTTGCCCGAATTTGTCTCTAATTCGGTTGACATTTCTGTCCCAAATGCCCGAATTTGGGAGAGTCTACTGTATTTCATCGATCGACCATGTTTTCCAATGAAAAACACAATGAGGTGATTGTTGTTTATTCGTTTTGTTTAACATTTATGTCATATTTCTGGCTAATTTTAGTTAAATTAAGTGCTAACCTTTATTGTTAACGGTACGTGAAGTTTTCAAATGAACTAAATGCCTATTTCGTGAACAAAAAGGGTTTTTCTGAAGTGTCTGCAAATGATTCAATTGGAAACTCGGGAAATATGATATTTTTGGAGATTTTCTTATTGTTTTAGATGGGAAAGGAGAAAAGACAAGGAATAAGAACAAATCCTGCACTCAGGAGCAACTCAACAAGGTTTTGGAAGACTTTCGTCGCGGTTTCACTTACACTGTTTGTCTCCAATTAGAAACTTTTCTTGTCTCCATTTGGATTAATTTGTTTCGAATAGAAGCATTTTACAGTCGCGTATTTTTCTTGTATTTAAATAAAAAGTTTTCAAATTATATCTAAAGAATTTTCACTAAACAGTAACTTTCTAGAAGAGCCAAGGAGCAAATTTATGTAATTCTCTTCAGAAAAAATATGAACTTAATGTGTTGAATCTTCTGTCAAAGTTAAAGCATCTGGAGATGGTTTTGAATTAGGACATTTACCCTACTTCATGATTTTTCTAATGATGCTCTTTAGACGAATAAAATTGAATATTGTTTTTATAAATTGTTTTTTTTTATGATTTTGTGATAAAAATTATTCAGAAATGGCGACAAGCAAAACTTATTTTGACACGTATCTGTTGTCGATAAACTTGTTAATGTTAGTATACTATATACAGTCACAAAGTATATGAATAATTTTATTGAAAAAAAAAACTATGTACTACAAAGTTCCTGTTTTAGAAAATCACAGCAATAAGATAAGATGAGGTAATTTGGAACTGTGAGATTTACTAAGAGTTCGAAATGGAAAAAAGGGAAAATCAACGAAAAGCTACTCTTGAATGTAAAGTCTTATACTTCTTCGTTGTTTTCATTTTCTCTTTCGTCATCTGAGACAGTGAGAACCCCACCTGACCTTAACTCCCTTAATTAATGAGGTTTATGAAATAATTCTAGAAAATATTGACTTACGAGGGGGTCAACTAAAGTCGAAAGTCGGTATCTCATACCGTATCGACACTATTTCAAAAAATAAATACATAAAGTGGAACAACGAAATATGAGCAATTTCTTAGAGATAGAAATTTAAAGTATTAAATGTAAATGAAGTCTCTTTGTCAAAAAGGGGCAGATAGCTTTGACTAGACAAAAAATCTTAAATACTTAGCAAATAGACAATATTTTAAAAAAATAATAGGGTAATGTTGAGCAGGATTTAATTTGAAATTTTAAGAAATCTTCACTGTTTGAGATGGGTAAAGGAAAAAGATTACAAAGAAGTGCTCTCCTCTTCTTTGCTCTTCTTTTTCTTCTTTCCCATGGTCTTTTTTCCTCTCTGCTAATCTGAAACAATCAGCAAATCTCTAAATTCAAAATTATATTTCGTTGAAAAATGCCTCATTGTACCCTATTGATAATTGTTTTAGTTTTAAATTACAAGTAATCTATTTTTTCTTATTAGTTTTGTTTAAAGGTTGAAGTCTAAAAATATCTTTCAAAAAATAAAGAAATAAAGCATATACCAGTCCAAATTTTACATTTTTTTATTGTTCAAATATTATTTAAAGTCAATTATGATCTTTAACTAATTATTTGACTATATTATTAAATATTATGCTTCTGTTTTCCTCTTCGTCACAATTACATCATTTTTCAAAATTAACTTCATCTTAAACACCCAAAAGATATCCAAAACCAATTGACCTCCAAAAAAATAATAATAATAAAACTTGCCGCATTTTTGCATGCATACGCAATAGTGTAAAAAAATATTTAAGCAATGGTTCAAACAATAAAATAACCACGAAACGTGGAGAATATGTGTGGAAAAGAGTGTAAATTGCTTTTGGTATTCATCTCTATTGCCATCGAAGCTCAATCAATCCCAATAAAAGTCATATACAATGATGTGAAATAATCTACTTTGGGAGAGAAAAGAGGGAGGACAAAATAATAATAATAATAATAACATACGATGAGAGGTAAAACTTGCGGAATTTCAAATACATTTTATCACTTGTTACAAACTCATGGGGCTCTCCTCTCTTATAATGCTCTCTTGAGAAAGCATAAGAATGTATACGAGGAAGAGAGACAGATTGTGAGAAGAAGTCTCATAAAATCAGATGCTGATCGACAGTTTATTGAACTTCCAAGTTGTGGATCGCACTGCTGATGGACATAACCTTATTTTCTTTATACTGCCCTATGGCAGAATTTCCCTTGAATTTGCTTGCCATTTCCCATTTTTAGATTCGAAAATACCCCGCATAAAATCTTTATCCTTTTATCTTTAAGAAATAAATCTTTTAAAGGAAAAAACTTCTTCAGCTTCTTTTGGATGTACGGAGAAGGAGAAATCATTAGTTGTAGCTTTCCCCAAGAGGAATTGTAAAATGTTTCATATTTGACCTCTGGTTACAGAGTGTTTGATGTTTGAAGATCATGGACAACACCGAAGGCACCGACACCGACACATAAGTTATGTTTATCACTTTACAAGAGATTTATTGGGTGCAATCGGGTGAATGAAAGAAACTGTCGGTGGAACTTTTAATCCTTCTGGATTGATCAATTGACCTCAATTATTATTTTAGAATTGCCTTCCAAAATAATCTTCTCGTTTTAGAATGAAAAATATTCTAAAAACTTAAATATTGGCATTAATTTTGATTTAAAATCAGAAAACTGTGAGCATCCTAATAAAGTAGATTTTTGATTCAAGTACCCTTTTAGGGACATTTGGAACATACTCATAAAAGGATCTCTCAAGATCACTTTGCGTAAAATTTGCAGAGACATGCCGATGAGTTGATGAAGATCTAATTTGATGGGGATTCTCTCTGGTTCACCGTCAAATTAGAAGGCAAAAATACGCGACGACGGTCAGAAAGAGAGGGAATGGAGTGGAGGAAAAGAGCCAGAAAGCTATATGGTAGAGGTTCAGTGACCTTCCCCATTTAATTAGTAAATAAATGTGAATCTACACACGTGCTACTGCTTCCACATCTCTTGCATGGCTGTGCTCTTCTTTTTTTTTCTCCTTTGTACCTCAATACACCAGTATGACCAAGAGGTGGATGAAAGAGAGATTTTCTCAATGGAATCTCCCTTATCTTCCGATTGATTTTTACTCGACTGAAACAATTGCAGTGAAATTGATGGAGGGGACAGGTGCCTGTGTTATGCCAAGTTTCCGCATTCACTTGTTCGTAACCTTTTGGGGAATTCGCGCATTCCGACTATAAACAGTCAACGACAGAAATGACCTTTTTGATAAATGCAAATTATCCTGAACAGACAATTTAAATGGCCTTATATAGAAATTATTACTAAATAAGTCCTTTACTAAGGAGAAATTTAAAAAAAACACCCTTCAGCTAAAGGCCAAACGTTTATAGACAGAGACTTGGGATCTTTAACCCTTTAAGGACGAGAGGATCAAAAACCGGGGGTCAGAAAAAACCACTTTTTCTGACTTTTTAGAGCAAAACATAAATTTATGAGGTCGTAGGAAAAATTTCATTTTTGGGTCACCGGTGGCCCAATCGTTTTTAAAGGGTTAAGGGACCTTCTTATCAGTCGACTCAAGGATCGCTAACATGATCTCCATTTTTACAACCCATCCCCTTCCCATCCTAAATGATATTAATTTCTACTTTGACATTTTAAAACTGACATTTCGTCCATAAAAGAAAATACCCTTGAATCATTCTTAGTATCGATTTATCAAGGTCAAAGTGGAAAAGGACCCTCTAGAGAGCGCATTTACCAATCAAATGTGATCATCTACCCTGTGGCAAGTGGCCTTCAAAAGTTGAAGCCACTTTCTCACATTCACATATAAATTCGTATGGAAATTTTTCTGCACTCGTGACCGCTACACGATATATGTCACAACTGAAGTGTGTATTGTACACAGGACACTGTGCCTTGTAAAGAGGGATAAATATTCTATATTTCCATCTAAAAAGTTTTTCGTAACTCGAAGTGTAAGCTGAGTTTGGAAGCAATTTATGAGTTGGCTTCAAACAGCTCCATATAAAGAACCTTTTGCCAGGGGTTAGGTGATCATATAAGTATTCAATGTTCTAAAGGGGTTTATTTACTTTTTCCGATATTTTGGCCTTTGGTCGGAAATTTCATCAAGGCATCAAAATTTAGGAGAACATAGCTTTAGAAAATACTTTTTTCTGATTTTAACCAATCATCTGTGAAAGATTGACGGTCTTGAAATTTCTGACAAGTTTTGAACTAATTCCAAATGTTTATAAACCGCGTTAAACAATTCTTATCCAAAATTTAATTTTGTATTACTCCACCGAGAAAAATGTGGATGGTAAAATTTACCATCCTCCATACAAAATTCTAATTGCCGGATAGTAAAAAAGTCACCCAGCAAACGCGATATTAAATTGGACTGTCAAGAATTGTAGAATCTATTGCAGGGATAGTAAATTCTAATAGCCGGATGGTAAATTCTAATATCCCCGGATATTAGATTTTACTAGCCGGATGGTACATTTTACTGGCAGGATAGTAAATTTTACTAGCCGGATATTAGAATGAAAAATGTCGGAAAAATCTATTTTTCCTTATTTTCATTGATTTTTGGCCATTGTTTGAGGGCTTGGGGCCCTTCTTGGATGATATTCTCTGTATTTCAAGCCATTTTGGTGCGTGAAAATTGACGACTGCGCCGAGATTTGAACACGCGACCTTTGTGATGACAGTCCAGCATCTTCCAGCTGCGCCACGAATTGCTATAATGTATTCAAAGCATATCGGGAACCGTTGCATCGGCACCCACGATATTCCAAAATGACATTCTAACAGCAGGATGGCAAATTTTACTGGCTTGGATAGTAATTTCAATCCAAATTACTATCCTCCGTTAAAATTTACTGTCTTCCAGTTAAATTTTAACATCTAATATGCGGCCAGTAAAATTTACTTCCCGGATATTAGAATCTAAGAGAGGTCAAGGTAAAATCTAAATGAGGATAGTAGATTTTACCATCCGGCTGTTAGAATTTACTTTCCATAGGATAGTAAATTTTAAAATGTCAAGATAGTAGATTCTAAAGGAAAGTTTCTATGGAGGATGGTATTTTCTACTATCTTTTGAGATAGTAGAATTTAAAGACACGATTTGTAGAAAATACCATCCAAATTTTTCTCGGTGTCCTTAGCTATTTTATGTGATCTTCCTAATTCAAAATTTTTGCCTAGTATAAAAATGCTGCATCAGATTTAGGGGAAAGCGCGCTACATTCGGACGACTCAAGCTTCGGACAATTCAATTTTTCCTCTATGTTCCTTTTGGATTTCACCCAGTGATCTTTTCTGAAAATTTGAGGCTTTGGACTAGCTATTAAAATATAATATTATAATGGGCCAAACTCATTTATAACACATTGAAAAAATGATTTGTGCGAAACATAAATCGTCCCAAGGTAGCGCGTTTTCCCCTAGTAATTTTAGTAAAAATAATTTAAAAAATTTGCACAAAAATTTTGCAATATCCTTGACGTAAAATTAATAAACTATTATCGTTATTAAGGAAAAAAAACGACATTACGCTCTCTTTGTCCGTCTAGCTCTTAATAAAGCTAGATTCTAAACGACTAGTGATATTTATCTAGGGAGATATGCTATCCATGTACTGAAATTGCCTAGGATTATCATTTAGCGATTTTACAAAGTCAAAAAATAAACAACTTTATGGAAAATGTATTTTTTTAACCCTTCAAACACAGGGGTGAATCGATCATCAAGAAAATGCTGAACAGTTTGCAGTTCTCGACCAAAAAGTGCTAACCAATTATATAGAAATGACACTGCGCAACGGTGTCATTTTGAGGTTAACATAATTGATCTGAAAATACATGTTTTCAGCTGAATTGAAATCGGTTAGCATTTAATGCTCGCTGGAAAATCAAAATTGGTTTGAAAACTTAATACATCGGTTGTTATTAGATAAATAATTTTTGTTGAAGTTAAATTGTAATTAACGGAAAATTTTGCAGCTTCGTAATGTTGCAACAGAGTAAAAATTATTTTTTTCTAAGTCACTATATGAATTTCATCCACGGTCATATATTCTAATAGCTAGTCCAAAATCTCACATTTCCTTACAAAACTAGAAGCCTAGGCTTTTTTCCAGAGTCCAAAATACAAAAATTAAAAATGGGCCTAAAATTGCAATTTTAATGTGTAATATTTTATGCATTTCTCACACTTGAAGTGTCTTTTAAAAAACAGACAACTATTGCAAGTTATAGGAGGTTTCTCAGGGTTAATATTTACTGTGAAAATCTTTTGCTCGAAAGGGGTCGTTTTTGAGGGTGGAGGTAAAATTAAAAACATTACCACCTTGGCAGCTCAGGAAAATTGAACTTTGCAGCTTTGCAAAATTATTGTCCATTTTATTACAAAATTATTTCACAAAATCATGTCAAAATTATTGACCCCGACTTCGGGAATTCTTCTTTGACCCATTCAGAGGTTCTATTGGATGTTGGGAAAATTGGAATATTAATCATTTCTCATGAAAAACTCGAAGGAAAACACGTACAAAATGACAGCAAAATCCACAGCAAAATGACACTTTATCAGACGTTTTTGTTTTTCATCTAACAATTCGAACATTAAGCCTAAATCTGCTTCTGGTAGGTATGATTTGTTTATTGCCAATTCGATGCATGTTGAGCATTTCTCATGTAATTTGCCTTGTTTTTTCAAGTGGATTTTTTCGAATATCACATTAAATGGGTGACTGATCATTTTCAGAGACATGAATATTCAAAATATGTTTTGTAAGACAGATTGGAGGTTTTTCAAGAGAGAGAGATTCACACCTTATTGACTGTCAAAATACAGTGAAAAAAATGGTTTCCCAAGTGTCACAAGAACATGTATTAGAGAAAGAGCATAAAATTGATTTTAAAACTCATGATATACCTCTTGCAAACGCTTAGAGTAACTAGATAAAATTTCCATCTAAACACTGATATGCAAATTTTTGTGTAAGGTGCAATATTTACGATGAAAATGAGACTACATAGGTGAAAAAATTTTCTACGTAGCTGAGCAAACAGGAGTAGGTTTGTAAAAATCGCCACTGAATTTTAATTTTCCTCTAGAAGAAAATCTAAGGATTTCCAGAGATTTTATGGAGTAGAATTACGAACCAGTAGTTAGTTAAAAAAAATCTTAAAACTTGTATATATATCGCACATTGAATATTACAACGGCGGATCTTGGTTTTTGTCAATTTTGAGATATTGCTGTATTCTGATAGTAAATTTATTAAATATTCATTATATTTAATAATCTCAACAACTTTGTTAGAAATATTTTTCATAATTTTGAGTATTTGTCAAGCTTACAGAACAAAAATAGTATAAAAGTGGCGTATAATTATTTCTCTGAGTGTTTTTAGTGTCATAATGGCGTTATCTGACGAATCATACGCCACTATTCCACTGATCATGAATCCTACGCCACTGTATCACTAAACGGCATTAATTTTTTGACATTTCGAGGAATAAACAGTGTCAACAACCTACATAGTTCTCTCGTGCAGTGCAGTGGATTGTTTTTTAGAAAGAAATTGCAAGATGGAAAAGGTTTACAATGGACCACTGCCTTTAAAAGACACAAAGAAACGTGATCTTATTTCTTTGTGTGAGGGAAATCTTATTCCAAAAACGCACTACACATTTTATCAAAATCTTGACTAAATTGTAAATATTCGAATCTTGACTTTTTTTAAATAAAAAATGTCAATTGTATATAGAGTACAAAGAGATCTGAAGAATGAAATGGATTCATGGATATATATAAATAATATATAAATAATACATGAAATATAAATAAAATACACAACTTTTCATTATTTATTTTTAATTTCAATGGGCCTATGATTTTCAAAATTAATTTATGGTCGAACAACAAAAGAAATATTGTTGAAATCCAATAAAAAATAATTGTATTAAAATTTTAATTACTAAACAAGAGGCGTATCTTAAAATCCTTGTCTGGATTTTTAGTATTACAGTGACGTATAATTTTGGCAATTTTGCCGTATAAGTGTAAAAGTGACGGATCATTTTTTAATTTTTTAAATAACTATATTTTTGGGTAATAAAAGTCCAACATTTCGAGTTCCACATATGTGCTCTATCCAGTGGAATCATATACAAACAATCTTTAAAATTTGTAAATGAAAATAAGAAAATATTATGAAATTTAGTTTTTGAGGCTGTCTCCTGAAAAATGCTGAAATCTGACATCCGCCATTGTAATATTCAATGTGCGATATGTTTTCCGTGCGAAACTGCATAAGTTTCTCCTACATCTATTCTGTTTTGATCTATCTTTTAAGTGATCTATAAAATTGGTGCTTTTCGATCACCAAACTTGACTTTTGAATGTATTCATAAAAAAAATAGAGAAAATTGTATTTTTAAGAATGACCTTGAAATACTTAATCTATAAGCAGACTATAAGGGCCTTGACAGACTTGAGGAATAGTCGAGAGACGGCTTAGCGTAATAATTTTCGAAATAATGCTTAAACCGCATTTCTATCATTTTCCACTAAGCCGTGTCTCGGCTTAAGTCCTAAGTGTGTCAAGGATCTAATTTTTTGTTTAATTAAAAGTTCCGAATTTTATCCTATTTTGGGCGGATTTTATTTATGAACCGGTTTAGGTTGATAACTTTTTTAAAGCTATAGAAAAGGTAACATTCGTTGATTCCCTAAACGGTTCAAATGTTTTTCTCATTTATTTTTATATATTTATACAACACATCGCTCCTTGGAAATTACAAGGCGTCAACCCACTTTTTTTGCGATTTTGAGATTTTAATGCACTTAGAAAGAGAATTTAATAAATTTTCAGATGATATAAGTCATTAAATTTCGTTATTATGGCTCTGGCACACCTTTTAGATCAGGAAAATTTCATGAAGTTGAAATTCGGATCTTTTTCTTTCTCGCATGTTTTGCATATGTCTATCTCATTTTCTCGCACTCTTCTTCTTCTCTTAAACATCACTCCAAATTGAAATTAGCTCAATCGAATTTGGTATTCGAAAGAATGAGATAGTCATATGCAAAACATGTGAGAAAGAAAAGGTTTCGAATTTCGACTTCATGAAATTTTCCTGATCTAAAAGGTGTGCCGGAGCCATTAGAAAAGTTTTTCAAAATTTTAATCTTTTTGATTACTTGCATAATTTTGTTTGAAGTAAAGGGACACAAAATATATTCATTGTTCAAATTTTTGTGAAACAGGGGACTAACTCAAGCAAGTTGATCCCTTGTCATTGTAATTTCAGCAAAATTTGCACATCATTTAGAACGACAAGGAGCTAACTCATTAAAAAACATATTTTGAAAGGTAAAAATATAAAAGTTTCGATGTTTATATTAGTGCTCATAGAAATAGAAAAGAAATAAATTGTTTTTGTTCAGTCATTAAATTGAGATACTTATTTACACAAAGTTGAATCTTTTATGCTGTCTCCTGAAAACTGGCCGAAAATTAGTTGGCCCCGTGTAATTTCCAAAGAGCGACATATTTATTTGTTTATTTTTGTTGTCTGTTGATATTATTATCAACAAAAATGAACTGTAAGCTATCTTATCATAAACTCCGAAAATGCAAATGTATTTCTTCCGCGTGCGGTAAAGGTCATTTCCCTTTCCTGATTTTTAAAAACCAAAAGTCCTAAACTGAAGGCCAACAGATGAAAGACAGTTAAAGGAAAATGGAATAAAAGGTGGAAAACTTACCAATGGCAGAAAATTCACTTGGTGTCCTTCCACCTGCAATGAGCCACTTGCACCAATCAATTGTCTCACTTGTGTCAATTGATTTTTCTGGATCGAGCAAATTGTCAAGCAGAAGATCGAGGTGGACACTTTGGCCACCACGATTGGATGTGCAGTCGGCATGGATGAAGGCGGCTGCCATTCGTTTGCCCTTCTGCATTATCATTTGGGCAGTCAACTGAGAAGATTCCATGTTTCAGCATATGGACACGAATATTGTCTTGATGATTTCACTCCCTTTTCCTTCTCCCTCTCAATTCAAACACTCTCACCGCTATCACACTGCAAACCGAGATTAACCACTTGGAATCATAAACACTCTTTGGGATAAGTTGGAGAAAGATGAGGCACCTGCGTGTGCCTCCTCTCTCTCCCTCTACAAATCCCCCCGCGCCTTTTGACATTCGCGCAATTCTCTCCGATTCGATGCACTACAGTAAATCCTCTCGACTGAATTTTTGCCATAAGCACCCATTTCTACCTGCACACACTAATCCCCCAGCACGTATATTTCCACATTGATGCTCCCCATCATCCCAGGGGTATCCCCCCTCCTTCTCATCATCCCAAACGGAATCCCTCTCAAGATACCTCGTGCCGGCTACCCATCAAAATTTCTTGGCTTTTTTTACACCATGGCTTAGCCCTAATGTGTTCTTTATTAATTACATTTCCTCAATTCTGAGGTAAATTTTAAAAAATTGTTTTTTTTTTTAATCAAATCTATTTAATTTGAAAGTGTAAATTATTTTCTAAATTTAAAAAAAAATGTAAAAAATTCTTGAAACAGCAGAAATTTTGGTTTCTTGTGACTTACAATTCTGCAGATGATCAGTATTTTAAAGAAAATATGATCTGAAAGTCATATAACCCTCTGCTATATACAATCTTCAAAGAATCTCCGCGTATGGCGCTCGAATCGCAATTTAAAAAAAAAAACTGAATAAAATAATTTTTTTAAGAACTGTAAATTCAAGTTTTAAAGTCCCAGTAAGATGTACCCGGAGCACCCAGACCGAGACATTCTGTACTCAACAATAAACCCTGGAATTGGTATCCGGAAGCCCAGGAGGAAGGGCAATTTGAGATTAATTCCTGACCCAACTTCCAAGCACAATCCGGCCCTCGTGTGGGCAGGAAGTGGCTATAAAGAGTGAGAAAGAGTAAACAAGAGAGAGACCGAGTGTCTTGGCGAATCACCTGAACCGTATTACGACTAATTATCGCAAAGTAATTAACGCGATTACATGGAACACGTATCAGGAGGCAGTGTATGCCTCGAGGTGCCCAAAATCCCACTCAATTGTTCCCCCCATGAATCCCAAGATGCCCCCTGAGCCATCTACTGTAGCCGTATGGACGGGAAAATGCCCAAGATGCCCCAAAATGTCTGGGTTGAGGTCGAGAAAAGTGGCCCATGTTGCGGAACGTCTCAAGATGAAATCTATTTCGGTCATTGTCTTTCCCCATCCACGAGACCTCATTTCCCTCTATCACTGCCATATGGCCCCTACCTCCAGGCCCCAATTTTACCCTTGGGACACGAAAAAAGCCACCCCAGTGGATGGAAGCTGAAAATTTTTGGCCACAAAAGGTACCTCCGAAAAAAATTACAAATGTCAAGTCATCGCCGTGGAGTCACTTTTTTCCAAGCACTTTTTCACCCAGTCACCCACGATTTTCACACAATATTCCACTCACTACACCACCAATACAGTCTAGGGGTGCTTTTTGTGCTGCTATATCCGGTCTTGAGGGTGGTTTTTCACTGAAAATTCACAAGAGAAAATTTTGCGGATCCAAGAGGTGCCTCAATGGCCAAAGGGGACAACTTCACACTGAACCATGGAATTTTGACATCTCACCTTTTTCACCAAACAACATGGCGGACAAAAGCGCAGGTAACTTCATACTAATGGGAAGTTTTTCACCACAACTTTTTCCCGCGTTTGAACATTTTCCATGAATTTTTCAATTATTGCCTTTTTTTAAAAAAAATATTAAATATGTTTTTATCCTTTCCTGAAAGATATTCAAAGCCTATTCTTCATTATTTTTATTATGAAGAAAAAAAGTCAATTTCTTGTTTGCCCAATCATCAATCAGAATTGACAGGAAAAAATAAAAGCTATAATTCGCAATTAGAAAGTAAAATTAATTAAACAACGCATTTAAAATCATTTCTTTCTTTTATTTAAATATATATATACCGTGTAAATTGACTTCAAACTACACACATCAAGCACACAATGTGAACAAGTATAAAAAATACGCTTTGTCTTTTGATTTCTCTGCAATAATAGTACCCAAATTTGCTGTACATTAATTTTATGTGATAAAGGGATATTCAGGAGGCACGAAATTGCGCTTAATACTGACCCCAAAAACATCTCGCCAAAGTGCAGTCTGTAATTTAAAATAAAATATTTTGGTCCAAAATAGAGCCGGAAATATATTTGAAAAAAAAGCTTCACCTGAATCTCATCGATTTGATCGCAAAAACTCAGATCCAGCACCTTAAGCTTGTGACATTTGCTGAGAATCTTGTAGCACATGTCATAAGTGATACCCAGGACTCCCATGAGGTCAAGCTGCTCGAGATTCGGACAGAACTCCGTGATGTTCTCCAGATCGCGATCATTGATGCCCCGAATGGCAGCCAGGAAGACTTTGGTGAGTTTTGGACATCCTTTGAGCAGGATCTTGAGACTATCACCTGGTGATGCCTCCTCGCGCAAACACCAGCCAAAATCCACCTCCTGCAGATCATGACACTGAGACAGTGCCAGGAGCCCCACGGAGGACAAATAGTGAGACTTCCACATGTCAATGGACACAATTGCTCTATTATATCGTGAAATCTGAATGGCTACATCATCCATGCTCACTGCGGAGCTACAGATACCCAGATTGAGGTGTTTAAGGGCAGGATTGTATCGCAGGGTCATGAGCAGGAGGTCCGAATCAATAGCCGTACGAAAAAGATCGAGTCTCTCGAGGCACCTCAGATTCTTAAGGCAGTGAAAATTTAGGACACTCGGTGACTTTGAGTAGTTCCTGAGACACAATTCGCGCAAATTGACACAGACACTACCCACAACTTCCATACAGCCGGCATTGATGAATTTGCAGGAGTTGAGACGAAGGTGGGTGAGATTTTTGCAGCAATTCCGTACAAAATCCTTAAACACGGACGGTGTTATGGTATTAAATAAACCACACCATGACAAATCCAGCTTCTTCAGCAGTGTAGCCCTCTTTGTTAGTGTTATTAAGAGATCATCGCATGCAGAATGCCAATACGGCTTGAGATTTAGCTCCTGATAGAGAAACGGATCAGTCGCAACATCGTATAACTTCCTGCACACCTGAGCTGTCCGAAATATCGACACCAAATCCAGGTAGGACAGGATCTTAAATAAAATCTCACACTGAAATGGAAGAAATAATCCATTTTCACCATTGAGAACAACTTTAAGAATCTCCAGGATGTCTAAGAAAACAATAAGAAACATTTGAAGATAGAACAATAAAATTAATATAAAAAAATCAGAAAAAAGATTGAAAAGATTTCCCTTCGAGATTGAGAAAAACGGCCTTTGACAAAGATGTAAGAACATCTTATAAGAATAATACTGATTAGAAATCCCTCAAAAATAGGTAATACTGGTATAAAATAGGTATTTCTATAATTATAATGGTTGGTTGCATCGACAATTGTCATACATGTATTTCTTTTGTGTCAGCATTTGATGCAAGAGACGATGATTTATCATTGTTTAAAGCAGATACAAAACAAAAGTAGATACGACCGATCAATGTTACTGAAGATATTTCGAATAAAATCATTTTTTCAAAACCGATTTTTTTAATAGAGAAAGGTTATCGGGCTTCGAATACTTCATATTCTTCCCATATTCATTTAATGAATTTGACCTAATGGAGATATATTTCAATGTCTAGCCTTAAGTCATACATAGGGTAAAGTGATACAAGTTGGACAATTTGCCGGTACAAGTTGGACATGGTTTTTTTCTTGATAAATACAGTACAAAATTTGTTTTTAAGCACAAGGAACCAAATTATAAAACTAAAGCATTAAAAATATACAAATAAAAATGAAATACTAAATTTATCAAGAAAAAAAAGCCCTTATGGTATCTACACGCTAGAACCAATTTTCGTCAAAAATTGCCTTTTTTTT
This sequence comes from Phlebotomus papatasi, assembly GCF_024763615.1. Taxonomy (NCBI): domain Eukaryota; kingdom Metazoa; phylum Arthropoda; class Insecta; order Diptera; family Psychodidae; genus Phlebotomus; species Phlebotomus papatasi. The sequence goes on along the minus strand of NC_077224.1, from coordinate 76,862,962 downwards.
TAAAAATTCTGACGTTTTTGCCTACAAGGATTGGGAAAATTTTCTTTAAAAAGACATATTTTAAAGAAATTTCTACTAGTGTGTAGAGACCATTAAGGCAATCACGTCGATAAGCACCTTGGCCGCCAGAAGTTGTTTCAGAATCCTAAGCGTTCTCCTAACGATCTATTCCCTTCGATGACGATCCAACATGAACTAACTCAGAATACTAATCCTCTCTATGATACCTCTCCCGAAGGAGTAACACACACAGGCTAATGCCCTAGACCTAGTCCCCGGCGAGTGGCCTTCAAAGTTGAAGCAAATTTCTTACTTTCACATACAATGCGTATGGGAATTTTTCTGCACTCGTGATCGTTATGTTAAATATTTAAAAAGTGAGAAGTTTTTCTGTATTATAAGATACCTTTCCATATGGAGGGATAAATATACTAAATTTTTGTTTAAATAAATTTTTTCCTTGAAGCACTGTGAACTGAGTCCGAGATCAATTTAGGAATTGGCTTCAAATGGCTCCATATAAAAAGGCCAACTTGCCAGGCGCTTGCCCTAGACCCTAGACACACTTGCGACTAAAGTCCATAGTCGACTAAGTTCGTTCATAGCCAAGTCAGTTCCTGGCACACTACAAACGAGGCTTAACATTCACTGCGACTCACAAAACATAACTTTTGGGGCGTTTTATGCAGATATTTATACTTAAATGCGCTAATCTTCTTTGAAAATGAAATTACTTGTAAATTTACTTCATAATTCACGCATAACAACAAGAATTATTTACTAGAATAGCGGAAATTGGCTTAAGTCGCGAGATAGCTTCCATCTCACAAATAATTGCAATTAACAATAATTATTGTACGTGAACTGAGATTCAACTTTGCAATTAGTTTCATTTTAAATAGAGTACATTACAATAAAAATATCTGAATAAAAACCCTCAAATTCTATGTTTTGTTGATACCAGTGAATGCTAAGCCTCGTTCGTAGTGTGTCAGGAACTGATTTGGCTATGAACGAGCGTAGTCGTGTCTGGATTTTAGTCGTAAGTGTGTCTAGGGGCATAACACTAGGAACGCTCTTAGGAGAAATCGGCGCCGCTCCGAGAGACATCTATGATGTCAATTCAAATACCAACGAGGGGTTTAACTATTCAGGAGAAGCTAGCAATATAGCGATAGTGATATACTCCCTCCGTTCCGAAATAAGTCGTACGTTTGGCGAAAAATTAGGGATTAAGGAATGGTTTCAGAGAATGTTTTTGTTATTTGTAAATATCTTATGTATGAACTATCTTCCATGTTCAGGGATTAAGATTTGTCTATGGGTCGGTTATATTCCTTGCGGAACCGCTGCACCCAGGCCACTTATTTGGGCCCATGATGCACTCCCCATTCTCCTGTTCTATCTTAACCCCCAAGGCGAGTAAACCTGCTCCATATCACAGTGCTCTGTGTGCGTTCTGATACACACAGTACCGCTTTATATCACGGTAAACCAACCTTGGTTTGTGGATCTGGGCAGTGAATGAGTATTTGTATTCGACTGAACTCTGCATGTCGAAACTTATTTCCTATACCAACCTCTCTTTTTTAGGCGGTTCATTGTCAATGTATTGACATTACTTTTCCATTCATTCACTGGACGAATTCGAGACTATTACAGCAGCTGAAAAATCTGCAGCTGCCTAGTCTCGAACCCTCGACCTCACAGTCACAGAGCCACTGCTCTATCCACTGATCCACTGAGGCCCATGTTCAGGGATAATATGGGGATCCTATCGCGATGGTAAGTTGAGGAATCGATATGTTGAAGTTGTTCATTTTTCGCGTTCTTTTCAAAGAGCCCCGGTAGATAGTTAATTACTACAAGATGGACTGTGATTAACATTACAGGCTAGAATTTGTTCTTAATTTTTAGTATGCACAAGTAGAACTCAATAGTTATTACCGATATTTATATCACAAATTTTGCAGAATGAGCAACAAAAACAACATCCTGTTTTTATGTGTTCGAATATCTGGATTCAAAATGGTGAGAAATAGGGACTTGGGACCTTCAGCGGACCTCCCATAAGTTGACCCTGGGACCATTTATGTTTTTCTAAAACATATCCAAAATTGAAAAAAAGAAATCGCACGATGTGTTTTCGAGCAATCCCAAAAAACATGATTTTTTGGGATTTCAATCCATTCGAGATCTTGGCTTTCCGGATTTAAACATTTTCGGTTTTAGCGTTCTAAATTTTGGTTTCCGGGATTTTGGCTTTCGGTTTTCAATCGATATAGCTGAGTTTAAAGGCCATGGGGCGTGCAGTGTCACTTGCTGGAAAGGTCTAAGTTTATATTTTAGAACAAAAACAAAATTTTATTGAAAAGAATGCGGGAATTTCAAAATATTAGACTTCGAATATTTGAAAATCCATTTTTCCATTTTAGCGCATTTATCGGTAATCAAAAGAACTTCTATTGTTCCGAAAAGTTTTAACATTTCACGAGACTTCTGCGATATTTTTGATAATGTTTTTATGATTAATTTATGAAAGAAGATTGTTTGATGAATTATTTTTCAATATCTTCGGATAAATGGAGTTGAAAATTTTGACAAAAAAATTGATATATGACTTAAACATAATTATATTTTACCTTTAAGCATCATTACGATCATTTCCATTGCCGAAAATCACCAATCGATTTATCTTCGTTTGCATCAATCGTTATCGTATTTGTATTTTACCAATTTCTAGTTTTATTTCTTGAATTACTATAATTTTTGTTCTAAAATAAGCAAAAAAAACAATTATTATTAAGAAGTCGAAATCTTTTAGATACGACAATAATTGATGCAAACGACGATATCCTTAAGAAAAAAACAAAAAAATTTATAACGATAAGTACTTACAGGTAAGTCTTTTAAGGTTATCTGTGGAGTATTATCGTCTTTGTCTTCAGGTACCAGGCCAGCCTCCTTCATGAAAGTCCCCAAGTCATTGACCAGAAAATCCTTGAGAATATCAGTGTGATTCTCAATTTGGCGCAATTTGAACTGAACACTCTCAAGCTTCCGCAAAATGGGGCCCTTTTTGCTCTTCCTCATGGCAGAATCACCAATCTCTCTGACATCGCATTTCCTGCCTGTCAGTACAATTCCATCGATCTCCGTGAAGTAGTCCAGGAAGATATGATTAAACTCCAGTCGGATTATTTTTGTCGGCAGGGGAATTCTTTTGAGAGGAGGACTGAATTTCCGAGGTCTCTTCTCGACATAGATGTCCGGAAAAGAGCTCCAGAGGCACTGCCAAGTTTCGGTGGTGCTGAAATATGCCCAGATCTTTACAATAGCTCCTGGATTGTAGGTCTCGTAGATGGAAATGGCCTGAGGGATAACAAATTCCTCAAATTCCACCACAATGAAGTCATGGATTGGAATGTCCTGGATATTGCTGGGTTGCAATTCTCGCATGGCTGATGGTGCAATGTCCCACCATCTGCCATAAGTTCTCTGTGGGGCAAAAGGTCAGTTCGATTATTGATTTTCATTTTGGCAAATTGGATTAGGCTCTGAAACTCACCATAGCAAAGGTCTCCGGAAAGTCACCGTAGTCCGGGAATTTTGAGGGTCTCCCTGTGATGTTGTAGGCCGTATAGGATATGCTAGTGTCACTGCCATACTGAGAGCTAAAATCAATCACCTTCTGGGCATACTGGTTGATGATCACTTCCTCAGGAGCAACATTCTGCAGCTGGATTTCTTCCAGAGCTGCTTCCTCGACTGTCAGATCTTCCGACGACGTCACTGACGTGTCCGTCTCACTGATCATCTCGGTGGTGGGCTTTCAGACGTTCTCACAATTTATTAAGGACTCAGATGACTGGACAATTCATCAGAGAAAGAATCTTCTTTGCACAGAAAACGTTCTTTGTGTGACAATCAAAATCACAACACTAACCCAGAAGACAATGCATGTGATACCATAGCTTATATTCGTTAGTAGTAGAGAAGGGCTTTTTCATCGGAACGGAATTGATTAACTATCTGTCTTTCTGTACCACTGTACCATCATTAGAAATTGAAAAAAAATATTTTGCTGATTTTATTTCACTTAAAAAAAATGAAAATGGTTATTTAAAAGAAAGTTTAATTGTTTTATATAAAAGATTTTAATAATCTTTATATATTGCGAAAAATATAAAACAAAAACTTATTTTTTCTTTATCCTTTTTCTCTGAAAAAATGTCTTGTTAAACCGACTGTTCAAATTTTCTCAACAGAGTTGTTTACAAGTTTGTAAAAACTTTTACTTATAGGGTAAGTGTGCCAAATTTCGGCATAGTTGCATGCAAGCGTCAAAGTCTCAAGTTTGAAATGTAATATTTTAAATACAAATTGATTTTTTTTATTCTTTGTTCTGAAAGAGTGTTGCTTGGAACCTTGTAAAGAGTTTACCGTCCTTATTTACTCTAAAATCATTTTTAATACTTTTTAAAATGAATAAAAATATAGAAATAGCTTTGTGTGCCCTATTTCGGCCACCTTCATTCTCATAGTTCCTTGCCTTTCGGGAATTCTTCCAATATCTTTTTCACGTCATCTCGTTTGTCGAAGCTACATTTTTTGTTATTCTTTTGCATTGTATAATCTCTTGAGTATGTAAAAACTAAAAATTCTTTGAAATTTGAGGAACAAAAAATGTGGCCGAAATTGCAAGCTGGCCGGAATTTGGCACACTTACCCTAATGGAAAAACATCCTTTTGACAAACTTTTAACAAAATCCAATTGGCCGCCGATTTGACAAATTTTTTTCATATTCTGTATGGAAAAACATCCTTTTTATAAACTTTTCTTGTTAATTTGACATAACTTTTAAATTATTTGCTTTTTTTTTAATTGTTTTGTTAAAACTGTTCCATGAGCTATAAATTCAAAGACTAAAAATTAGAATAATATATATTAATATATATTTAATATATTAATTCAGATATATTATATAGATAATATTTCTATTATAATTCATATTCATAGGATATTTCTGGAGAAAAAAAAATTATATCTTTTAGCAAATTAGGAAATATGAAAATTGAAAAGGAAAAATTAAGAAATTATGAACCATTTTTGGCATTTTCGGTTTGATTTATGTATTTTAGGGTAATGTGGGTTACGAAGACTAAAAAATCATATTTTCTTTACACTTTTATTTTAATATAAAAAAATATTAAATTTCAGCTCTTACAGTAGACTCTTGCTCAATCGGCTCTTTTTCAATCGGGCACAAAATTTTGTTGACAATTTTCACGTTTTATTTTAAAGCTAATTTGTTCAAATTCTCTGTAGTTCCTCATGTTTTATCTTGGTTCATTATATTTGAGCGCTTTTTGTGGAATTTACAATGATTTTGATACTCAAATCTCGCGATAATTTGAATGACATTTTGGCCCATATGCCCGATTGAGAGAGAGTCTACTGTAAATATAAAAAGTACAACACTCAAACTAAATTTCCTGAAATTTTCATTAAAAAGAATAGAATTAATTTTAATTAGTTAATTTTAACCCTTCAGCTAACAGGAACAACAGGAAACATTTACTTTTGGATTTTGGGTGAATTTACTTTGAATAACCTTGTCTGAATAGAAAAATACAGTAGACTCTCTCAAATTCGGTCATTTAGGACCGAAAGGCCACCCGAAGTAGAGAGAAATTCGGGCAACAAACTTTTTGAAATGCAACGATTTTTTATTCATCTGCATACTCATATTAATTTTACATACTCAGTAAATTTCATGAAAACCTCTTAATAATGCAAAATCACATCAAAACTAAGCCAAAACATGGCAAATTTGAGTATATTTGCTTAATTTGATAATTACAATCAAACTTGAAAAATGTTAACAAACTTTTTTCGAATTTAACTGCCGCCTGAATTAAAGAGTACACGGTAAAAAAATGTGTAAAATTTTACTACTATAATAGTGCAAAATAGACTATTTTAATTGTTTAATTTAAAAATGTTTAAAAAAATGCACAATAATCCCGAGTACAGGAAAAAACAAACATTACAAATGTCTAAAAAGGCAAAAAAAAAACTAAAATAAATGAAATGAAAATTCAACAACTTGAAATTCAACAACTCTAAGTTAAACAATTTTAAATTACACATTTTTTCCAAATTTAACACTATAAATAGTGGTGTGAAAGATTACACACTATAACAGTGTTAATTGTTTTTACTGTGTAGCCCGATCTTAAAAGAGCCAAATTAGCGAGAGTCTACTGTATATGTGTTTTCCAGAAAAGGTCTCTGAAAATCAGGACCCACCTGCTGAATTTTTAAGATTTTCATATGAAAAAATCCTAAAATATTTTTAAATGTTGTACTTTTATATGTGTAACAGCTTGAACTGAATAAATTTTTTATAATGCTGAAAAAGTTAGAAAAAATATTTTTCTTTGATCTTTTTGATTCACGTAACCGCGTAACAAAGGGATTTATGATATCTTTTACTATTAACCAAAACAAAAAAAAGTTTTTTATGCTTGTTTTCTCAATTCAAAAATTCCATTTTAGTAATACTATAGAATAGAATTTTAGCTTGGGAAAATTCAGATTGAACTTTTAGCTTAGAGAAAATTCAAATTGTTCGAAAGTTGATCAATCTGATTTTTTTTAAATTAACAAATTGAACAACTTTAATTTTGCAATAGTTGGACCAAGTTTATGACTAAAATTCTATGTAAGTAGTGTTTCAGTCTTCCAAATCCTATCCAATGAATCCTAGGTAGTGATATTGATTGATAAATACGCTTTCTAGAGCTTTTTCAAACTTTGACCTTGAAATATCAGTATGAGGAATGATTCAAGGGTGTTTATTAAACATGTCTAAGAATAATTAAAGAAAAGACTATGTTTTTTGAGAAATCCCAAATAATGTGTTTCTGGTGTAAAAATGAGCAATGAAAAGAAATTACAGTAGAGTTCCTCAAATTTGAACATTTGGGGGGTGTAGATGACATTTCTCACTCCTCATTTGAACAACATTTTCAAAAACGTAACGGAATTCATGTGAAATGCACTTTCCCTAAATTAAGATAAATAACTTTAGAGAATTTGTTGCGGAAGTTAATGTAATACGATAATAATAAGGAAACGCCAGAAAAATATTTCTAATTGAGACTTCACGCAAAACTTTCTTCACATAACCTCAAATTTTACATTTTGAACTCAACCGTCGTTCAAATTTGAGGAGTTCAAATTTAAGGAACTCGACTGTAGGTTTAAAATTGGTCACTTTGTAGTGTTTTAGTAATAAAAAAAAATCTGGGATTAAGTGATAAAATAATATTCTCGCTATAATTCTTCATAATGCTATACAAATAGCAATACCTACAAAATGTTAAAAAAAATACTCAACATAAGTCTCCCCACTTTTCACGATTAATTACTGCTTTAACTTCTCCTCGATCATATACATATCGTCGGACTGGCTAATTTGATCAGGGCTGGATTCTAATAGATATTCTGGATCTGAACGATCTGAACAAACACTAGGAAAAGGCATAATCAATTGAAAGGAAATAAGTGAAAAATAAACGGTGAAATAGTGTGTTTTTTTGCGGCGTTATATGATGAAGGTCTCGCGCACTATTGCAAAGTTATTAATATAACAATAAGTGGTGCTTAAGAATCATTAATATGAATGAAACCTCACCGGGGGGTTTCTCAATTTAGCCTGAAAAGTACTTTTCTACATTATGTTAGAAAAGCATTTTACAAAAAATAATGAATCTAAAATAAAAAGCTTTTTTATTTAATAAAAAATCTTTATATTCATATGAATAAAATATGAGTATTTTATTTAATTTGTTTAGTACAAAATTATAATTATTTTCATTGATTTAATATGAGAAAAACAAATGAGCAGTCAAAAATTTAAAATTGACAATTCAATAATAAATTTTACTAAGTAGAAAAATTAAATGATTATAAAAATTTATTTAATTTATATAATTAAATCTATGGAGGTAAAATTTAAAAGTTTTTGTTTTCCTTTATGCAAATTTTGATGATGCAAATTTTGTACCGGTGATTCTAATTTTGTTTCTGCTCAATTGTACCTTTTTATTGCTGTTTTATTTGAAATTTGAGCTGGAAATTGACGTTTCCACTTACAACACTGCTGTAAGCAGTTTCTTCCAAAAAGCAATTCTTGATGAAAATTTTTTCAATGTGCAGAGTCGGGGTTACGTGAATGGAAAATACTACGAAAAGATTTTTCTTCTAATTTTTTTCAACATAATAAAAAATTATTTATTTCAAGCTTTCATAGGCATATAAAAGTACAATATTTAAACTATATTAGGTGAGATTCTTAACAATCTCACCTACTATAATCCTAACAAAATTTCATGTCGTCCGATCGACCTCAAATTTGGCCAAAATGTGTTTCGCCACTTCCTGATCACGAATATATATGTGGCTATTTTACGTTCCCGGCCGGCCGGCCGGCCGCTCTTTGGAGCTTAATAGCTCCTAAACTAAAAAAGATATCGACTTGCGGTTTTCGGCAAAGGTTATATATCGGGTGAAAATTGCAACTTGGTGCATAGACCCCCCACCCCCCACCCCTCCTTCCGCCATTTTGAATACCCCCCTTTTTTTGTTTTCTCAATAGCTCCGCCCCTATGGCATTCAGCGGACTCAAATTTTAGTATGTTATAGCTGGGCCTTAGAGCTTTCCATCAATACCAAACTTAAGGTCCCCCGACCCCCCTGACCCGAGCTATAAGGGTCCAAAAAAAATTTCTTAAAATGGCCATAACTCCGGTTCTAATTGTCAGAATTTAAAAAGTGAGGGCTTTTTGGAAAGCTCTCGTGAAATTCTACTTCCCCTTCTAACATCGCAAGTTCATAAAACCACCGCTAGGGGCGCTTTTTTTAAAAAGAAAATTTTTAAATCTTAAAAGTTAAATAACTCAAAAATTCCATTGTGCATCGGGCTGAAAATTTAGTATGTTGTAGCCGTTGATTATACCTATCAAACAAAAAAAACCTTAAGTCGATCTAATACCCCTGACCCGAGCTATAAGGGGTCAAAGTTCGAACATTGACCGGCCTCTATCTCCGGTTCTAATTAACATAGCGGCCTAAATTTTACCTTTTTGGTTTCGTCTCGATGAGCACTTTCAGATGGAAGTTCAAAAAGTCACCACGGGTGGCGCTGTGATAGCGTCAAAATTCATCGAAATTCAAAGTCACTTTTCTCAAAAACGGCATTGTGCAAGTTAATGAAATTTTAGTATGTTGTAGTCCAGTCTAGGACGTTTCCAAAATGGTGCGTATGTGCGCTGTGGTTTCAATATAACCGGAGATATGAGGGGTCAAAGTTAACGAAATTCAAAAAATCATATCTCCGGTTCTATGTGACCGATTTTGATGAATGAGGGCTTAAACGAAAGATCTCACCAAATGCTACAACTTTCTAGAATATTTGAACTTCGTGGGACCAACACCAGGGGCGCCACAGTCGAAAAACCAATTTCAATATCACATAACCTCAATTATCTCGACTGTCGCTGAACCGATTTTGATGATTACTTCAACATAATTGTAGAACACATTTGTCTCTACATTTCGTTCATACATCATTTTCCGCTCAGACTACGCTATCACTCCGATTTTTCCGTTTAAGTGTGAAAAAATTGATTTTTCCAATAATAACGCTTTGAAATTACTAAGATGCCAATTTGACTGCCTCTACTCCACCGAGACACTTAAAATAGGGGTTTAAATGGAAAGTCCCACAAAATACAACAATTCTTTGATTTAGTTGAAGTTCAATAAATGAACACTTGGGGCACTCTGGATGAAAAAACGAGTTAAGAAACAAAAAACCTCGCTTATCTTGGCTTCTGAGTAATCGATGAGATCATGTTCTATAGGAAAATTATAGAGAACATTCTGGTCTACATTTCACCCATATATCACTTTTCTGTCAGTTCATCCAAATCCTTGACATTTTGGTTCAAATACAAAATTTGTATAATTTCACGAATTTGATTCAAGATAACTGAATGGCGTCTCCCTACTTCAGCATCAAATCGAATTTGCATGCACTCCAAGTTAGCTCACGTTAAGAATCTCACCTACATAAGCCGGTTAGGATTATCTGTCCCTTTTCTGAAATCTTCATTTAAAGTTTTTGAGAATTCAGCTGATTCAGCTGATGATTTTCGGAAACTCTTTCAAAAAAAAATTACTTTTCGATAGACAAGATTTCTCTGAGCATATCTAAAATCTAAAGACCATTTTTTATGTTAATTAAAGAGTTAAACCAAGCATTTTAATTTAGAGAATTTTATACGAAAAAAAACATTTTTGATGTATTTTGCATAACAGTTCATATTGCAAAATGAGTTGTGATCAAGGAAATATAAAATCCTTCTGGAAATCTAAAATATAAATCATAAATAATTCATTTAAAAATAGGTAGTAAAATATTCGCAGTAAAAAATACGGTATGGCCTCGCTATAGCAGGCCATATTTGGTTCCAGATTTGACACTTGGGTCGCACTAAATAGTCCATGTCATTTTTTAATGTCACTTTTTGTGGTACTTGTCCTCGCTCTCTTTATTATGGATCACAATTATCACAACTACTCAATAAAGTATGCCAAAAATATTAAAATAATTATGAAAACATTGCATGTCGCGTACTAAAAAAAACATAACCCAACTTAAAATCAGTGTTTTGAAATGAACGCTGATAAATTGTGGACTATAAAGCGATGGCCTAGCGGGATTCTACTGTACTGATATCTCAAATTTAAAGTGCTTTTTGATCAATTTTACATTACAGTAGAGTCTCGCTATAGTCCATATTTGGTTTCAAATTTGACACTTGGGTCGCACTATAGTCCATGTAATTTTTTAAAATTATCAACGATTTTTAGTATTGAAATTGCTCGACGGCTTCCACTTTCTTTGCGATTGTGGTACTTGTCTTTGCTCTCTTCATTGTGGATCACAATTATCACAACTACTCAATTAAGTTTGCCAAAAATATTAAAATAATTATGACAACATTGCATGTCGCGTACTAAAAAACATAACCTAACTTAAAATCAGTGTTTCGAAATCAACGGTCGATAAATTGTGGACTATAGAGCGATGGCCTATAGCGAGACTCTACTGTATTTACAGACCTAAATAAAATATTTTACTGATTAAAAATATCAATCCCATCAATCCCGTTTCAATTTCATTATTTCTTTGACGTTTAATTTTATTTATTGATTTTTTTTTCTTATCGTGAGAGGTTTTTTTTTACTAACTGAGACGGACTGATTTACTGGACTTACTGACCAATTTTAAAAATTCTGATTTATATATTTTTTTTCTATTTCTATACCCCTTTATTTTGTTTGTAATACCGTAATTGACTTAAATTTATTCTAAGAACGACAACATTTCAAAGAAATTTAGAGCCAAAATATTGTTCGTGATAGCTTCAAGCGCAAATTATACTTTACTGTAGCGTGTAGTATTTTATTAAAAATAACCAGCATACCTATTAATATCTCCAGCACATCTTTTAGATCCGGAAAAATTCGTGAAATCAGAATTCCAAGCAAAATTCACATAATTTTATTTTTTAACGTGTTGCATTATATTTAATTAACTCTTTTACTATTTTTTGTACATGCAAAATCTTTGAAGAAGAAAAGAGGATGTGAAATTTGATTTCATAAAATTTTCCAGATCTAAAAGATGCGCCAGAGTCATAAAATCAAAATCAGTAAGTAGATAAATAAAACGGAAATCATAAAGTTGTAATGCACAAAAATTGTAAAATATTCTTTCGAAAGGTAATAATCGATTTGGCATTGGCAACTCAAGCATGGTTTTAATAATTTTAAACTCATTTCTGGTCAATTTTGCATTATTTACTGATCAAAATTAAACATTCTATTAACCATTTCGAATTTTCTATTAAAAAAAAATGATTTTTTTACTGAACTGATCATAAATGTTTATTGAAATTATCAAATTGAACTTGAATTATAAGGCAAAAAAATAGCATTGTCGCCCCACCGTATTAAATTTTATACAATTTTTTTATTTACAAAATTATGTATCATCTGTTCAATAATTTGTTTAAAATTGATGTAAGAATTGCCTCTAATTTGGTATATATTTCATTTTATTTTTTCTCCTAAAATTACTTTGCATGATCTGTTGATCTATTCATTAAGATGATTAATGCAGGCTTTTCTCCAAGTTGTTTTTTTCTCCTTTTTGTTCTTAAGGTCAATGTGTAAAGTTTTCAGTAAATTTTATCAGAAAATCTTCTTCAGTGACCCCATTTTCTGTTCTAAATACTCTCACTTTCAAATTATGCAAATGATTCAAGAAATTGCAGAACCATGAAAGGTAAGTAATGAATGAAGTGAATGATGCGATGTTTAACTTTTTTTTATTCATGGTCTTCAGGCTGAGAGATAAGGGGTCTTTTTATGCACTTAGAATCCAATAATTCTAAAAGCAAATAATTGATGTGATGGAGTGTTTCCGTTTAGAAAAGCTTCTTGAACTAGAGAGAGATACAGGATAATTTTATGGATCTGTTTAGTTCATTGATGAACCTCAAGACCCACAGCCGCGGATCTGGAAGGTGGATTCATGATGTCTTATCGTGACGCACAATTTGCGGTTAGGCAATTGTCGCAATTTATGTTGCGAATGTCCGAGGTGAGTGACGATACTGGAAGCACCAGATGGAGAGGTCTATGGGACTCCGCGAGAGCAGAAAATGTGGTGAGGCAACGGATTTCGCTGGCGGATCAGTTTGCGTGAAACAGCCGGACGGAGTGGTTTAAAAGTGAATTTGCTCATAGTGTTCAGAGTCTTCAGAGTTGATTTTTTTCTGTGTGATTTCTAGCGTATTTGGCGCGAAAATTCTACACCAAGATTAATTAAATATTGTGTTAAAGGGCAGCCGAAATTGTTAACAAAAAGAACAAATAGACAAATAAATAGTCGCGTGTATTTGATTTTGTTATAAATATCTCTGAGGTAATTTTTTTTAAACTTCATCACTCATTCCCAACACATAATATCGTCATTGAGGAGGACGGTCAATTAATTGAGTATATTGAATGTGCAAGCTCTAAAGCACATACAATTGTTTAATTCAAACTTCTTGTGCCAAGTTGAATATGGTCACAGTCAAACATTTTGTAACATTGATGGAGCGCTCTGCCTCTCTAGAGTCAGTTGTATGTGGAAAGAATTAAAACAGAAATTCCATGAGGAAGAGGGAGGTGCTTAAATGTAGCTAGAATATGATTGAGAAAGAACTCAAAATGCATATAAAAGTGAATTTTTGTCTCAGTGCAATTTAGTGCAGAGGGAGAATGGGGAGAGTGATGAAATCAATGACGAACTAATAAATTGAAATATTGTAATTATCATCGTCCGTCACTACTCTGCAACATTTTGCAATGTATATTAACTTCCAAGTTCCAACTGTTTTTTAAGAGTCACATATACCAACAATTTTCCCCACATTTTGTGCGCTATGTGGAAAATTTCTGCTTTGACTAATCGACAAATAGTATTTTCCGCGCAAACAATGACAAAACTCTATCTACTTAAAAATCCTGGGAATTTCTCTGCATTTATTAATTAAATGCCACTTAAATGCATCTTTTTAAAAAGCAAGAATAATATATTCAATCGTGAGATTGACCTTTTTTTCCTGCCATTTCTTTTTCTCAAAGTTCTGCAATAAAGAGTTTGTGCTGCAGCAAAAGTCACTTTTATATCACATGAGGGATCACTAAATGTGCGCTTTTTATCCATGTGAATGCAAGTCTCCGTGTGAATTGTGCAATTTTCTCTTTGGTGAATAGAACGCTATAAACTTTATGGATTCTGCCTTTTTGGACTTTGAAAAGAATGGCAGTTTCCTTTCAATGGACCATTCAGTTGTTGAAGAATCGTGAGAAGTCTCAAGACCAATAAGTCTTACCTTGAAATCATTATTACGATGTGTTTTCGTACTCATAAGTCTCAGTTAAAAATTTGCTAATTAGTCAGAACTATCAATTTCATGGTTTTAACACTCAATAGACACATAAGGTATTTTGCAAAGGAGTTGCAAATCTTTCACCAATAAACTTATAACGTCCTAGCGAATTTCAGAAGATCATGTAAAATAAAGTGTCACATGAAACTTACTTCTCTAACGGACAAAATTGCGTGCAACTTTTTAGTTTTTTATTCAGTTTTCATTTAATTTTTCGTACTAATTGCTTTAAAGACTCATTAACTCAGTTAAAATGTTTTAGATAGTTATTTCTCACAAACTTATGATATTTTTCTAAATTTAATAAAAGTATGGCAATAAAACTATGGCCTGAATTAAATTAAATTAAATTATTAAAAAAAAAAACTGGACCGTTGGTAATGCAAAGAAAACATGCTAAGTAATATTAAGGTAAAAGTTTTCTTGTTATGATTTTTTAAATAATTGTTTTTTTTATTTCTTTTGAGACTTGTTGAAATATTATCAGAAATTGAAAAATTATATTAGGTTCATATAGTTATTAAAAGTAATTGCGAGTTCGTTATCGTGTAATTTTACACCTTCCTAAAAAGTTTTAAATCTTTGAGCCTGAGAACAACTTTTTTCTAGAATGAAAATAAAAACAACAGTTAAACAATTTTTAAGGATTTTCGTAAATTCACCAATTTTCCTAAATTCCAAAGATTTTTCCAATCAGAAGTTCTAGATATAAATAAATTTTATTAGCAACAAAAACATTGAAACATGAAAAAGAGCTATATACCAAAGTTAAAAATTCAATTCGGGGCAATCATCTTCCAGATGGACCCCTAATAAAAAATAAATAAATAAACAAAAATAAAAAATTAAACATAGGGGAAGTGCCTGTGCTTTAGACGGTCCCAAGCTTCATAATGACTAATTTTTTCATATGTTTCTGAATGAATGTGACTCCGCGATATATTTTAAAAACACGACACCTTCCCCTAGTTTTTAAAATATGGGTGCGATAAGTCACATTTATTGAAAAACATAAGAAAAATTTATTCATTATAAAGTTTGGGACCGTGTAAAGCATGGGCACTTTCCCCTAACAAAATCGTTGACTTTTCAACAAAAAATTAAGACTTTTTAAAAATAAAAGTGATTAAAATGTTAAATCTTTATTGAAGTTGTATACTTCAGTCGGAATGCTTTCCATTAGGTATAATAGAATACCAACGAGTTCACATGAAATCATATAAGTAGAAAAATCACAAATATTTAATAATGGGAATGCATAATGGGACCGAAAGGAGGTCTGGGTGCAGCGGTTCCGCGAGGAACCGCCCCCACTGTAATCTAATCTAAAAATCACAAATATTTAATAATAATAATAGTTTATTTAATTCATAATAATAGGGTCATCCTTCTTACAGTAATTGTGAAAAAAGAAAAGAAAAAAAATTACACAAAAAATTAATACATCAAAATGAGAAAAAAAGAATCAAAAAGAAAAATTTGAGCGTTATTTAAAAATACAAAAAATCATTTATTTTTAATTAAATCAATATTCAACATATTATCAAAAAAAAATATCAATTACTTTTTATTAAACAATTTTTAATTTTTTAGGCCCTTTTATTTAAATATAATAGTGTTATGTTTTTTCTGTGTAGTATTTTAAGTGCATATAGATGACAGCCTGCGTGTTTAAGACGCGGTGAATTATTCTTTGATTATTTAAACAAATATGACAAAAACGCTAATCTAGTTATTTCAGTAAAGTCTATACTAGTTAGTATACTAAGTTTTGCACAAAATTTCAAGATAATTCTCCTAGTTTTGGCGAAATAATGCTTAAAGCCAAAAGATAAAAAAGTGTCTCAAACATGCAGAATATCCCCTGATATACTGAAGTTTTGAGTTCCGGACAAAGCAATTTGGATGTTCAGGCTTTGATAATAAAATAACAATACTTTAGAAATTCTAAAACAAATCATTCAATCAAATATTTTATGGTATTGAATATTTAATTTCATACGCAAAGCACTTAATAAAAAATTATAGATAACTTTAAGTTTTCTGCCAAAAGTTCTTTGTGGTGATTTTCATTTATTTCCGTTTTATGTAAATAATTTATATTGTTTGCAGATTTGTATTATGATTTAGAACTCATTAAAGCCTAATATTTTTTGTAGATTGTTAGTTTTCGGTTACTAATTTGCCGCGGTAAATAACCAACAAAAGTGATTTGCTTAGGTAACTTCTTACACTCAAATGATTTAATAGTCTTAATGTAAATCTGTTAACGTTGAGATATGTTTCTTTTTCCAACAATAAAGTTACAAATTAATTTATGATGATGTCGATAAGATTGATAATTTTTGTATATACATTTTTAAATATTTATTTAAATTTTTTTTTTTAAATATTTTTGTTGATTAATTTATTTGTATACTGCTTTGGAGCTAGAGGTTTTGAAAGCAAAAATTTGAGTTTTCAAGGAATCCAATGTTTGTGTAACAGCGGTCACCGCCGTCTTATTGTGATACAAAAATCTGTGATAACATCTAAGAAATATTTTGTAATGTTTCAATGTTATTTTTTTATTTATTTATTTATTTATTTGTAGTATTTATAGTGTGTTCTTCTGACCTTCAGAAAAAGAAAACCTAGAGGCGGGTGTAGTCAATGGGGGACAGTCATCAGACAAACCCCAAGCCTCAATCCTTAGGGGGTAAGGCGAACGAGCAGCGTGATGGAAGTTCCACGCTCAGAATCTCCAGCCGCTCCCTACGAAAATGAATATTTGGCAACCGGGCCCAAAGAAACCGGAAAGTCCGGCTACCTTTTAATAGCCGCAAAAAATTAACCAACCTCCAGAGTAAAACGATGCAAAAATATTTCTTAGTAAAGAAATGACAAAAAAATATTTTTAATAATTATTATTTACAATGAGAACAATTATTGTTCAACGATTTTTAAGTTTTTCAACAGTATTTAATATCAATGCCTATAATAAATAATTAAAATTTTATGCTGTTAGAGCAATTCCTAATGTTATATGTTACAAAATTTTATATAAGATGCAATTGATTAAAAAAATGATTTATTTGGCTATTTTTTAATACCTATAGATTTGTTTTAGCATTTAAACATAAAAATCATACCAATACTGGAATTTATTACATTTGACTTTATAACTTGCCGGCTAAAACGTTAAATATTATTAATCACTTAAGAGGTTACGTGGGTCACGCACAAAAAATATTTTCTTCACAGCATTATTTTCTTTAGATATTTTCAACATAATACAAAAAAAAAATAATTCAAGATCTTAGGCACATAAAAGTATGTACAACATTTTCATTATATTTTGTTAAATTTTCATTTCAAAATGTTGAAAATTCAGCCGTTGGGAGCTGATTTTTGGAAACGGTTTTTGAAAAAATCATACTTTTCGATAGATAAGTTTATTCATTTGACGTCAAAAATTAAATATTTCCTGTTAGGTGATAGGTTAAATACGTACTTGAATGGTAGATTTTTTTTACCTCGATCACAAATTATTTTACGACAAAACGTATTGTAAAATACTCCGAAAATTGTATAAAATTCTGCTAAAAATCCAAATTTTAATTAAAAAATGTAGAGGAAAGTGCGCTACCTTCGAACGACTCAAGCTTCGGACAATTCAATTTTTTTCTCTATGTTCCTCATGGATTTTACTCATAGCTCTTTTCTTTAAATTTGAGGAAATGAACTAGCTATTAAAATATAATATTATAATGAGCCAAATTCATTTATAACATAATGAAAAAAAAAATGATTATTTGCGAAACATAAATCGTCCGAAGGTAGCGCGCTTTCCCCTACCGTTCAAATACGAGTATAACTCATCAGCTAACAGGAAATATTAATTTTTTGACATGAGATGAATATATTCTAAGAAATCTTGTTCACGGAAAAGTATGTGTTTTTGAAGAACCGTTTCCAAAAATCAGCTTCCAACGGCTGATTTTTTTTTAAATTTTGAGATAAAAATTTCAGAAAATATAGTTTAAGTTTAAATGTTGTATTTTTATATGCTTAAAAACTTGATTTAAAATAAAAAGGCAAAAAACAAACGAGCAGTAAAAAATTCTAAATGGGCAGTAAAAAATTAAAAATGATCAGTAAAATATCTAATTATGGTCAGTAAAAAACTTAAATCTTTACAAAAATGAGCCTAATTTATATATTTAACATTTAAAATAGTTCCAAATAGAGTGAAAAGCCCTTTATTTTCCCTTTGCCAAAATTTGGACGACAATATCATTGTTTCAAATTTCTTTGATACTGATCAATTTTAACTTTTTACTGCTCATTTATTCAATGCCAAATAAAAATATGTTATTTTGAAAAAAAAATTATAGAGAAAATGTGGCGTTTTCCAGTCTTTTTAACCCACGTAACCCCTTAATAGGCACTTAAAGTTGTCGAGAACCAATTGCTTACAAAATGTATGAAAATGATACGATCCGAGTAACACCTTATACGGGGTTCAGACGTAAGATTTAAGTATTTGGCTGAATTTCTCTAAATCCTTATCATGCAAGATTTTTGGGAAAATTTTAACAAGAATTAGGTGTTAAGGCAAGTGATCCAGAAGAATTTGAAAAACTAATACAGTACAACTCCGATAGAGTCAATCCTTAAAAATTTTAAATACCGTGAAAACTTTTAAACTTATACAGAATCTGAGACAATGTTTAACAAGTCAAATAGTGACTACTACAGCAGTTAATAACATAGAATATTGCAGATATATAAGAATAAAATACGTTGACTCTATTGGTGTCGTACTGTAAAATATTGCTTGTATTCAGGATTCTTAGACATTAAGAAATTGGGTTAAACTCTTTCGCGTCTTTAGGGTCATATATGACCCGGGGAAAAAAGTTTTTTTTGTCTATTTATATTAATTGAAATCTATCGGTTTGTGCACGACATCATAATAGAAGGATGTAAGATTCTTGGCTTATTTTCTCAAGACTCCAGATATTCAGGAAAAGAAAATATTTGAGATCAAAAATCAGTAATTTCGAACTTTGTGAAATGACTTTTTTTTCAATTTTTTTTATATTAATTTATTTTTTTCAACAAAAAGTTCTTTAGAAACACAAAATAGAATATCCAAAGATTGTATATTGCATATTTTGATATAATGAACTACTCACAATTTCCAGAAGAGCGTGTAGAATTTTCCGGGTCATATATGACCCTATTGTCGGCAAGGGTAACAGTGTTTTCGTCCCAAACCTATAGCGAAATGTCCTAGTTCTTTATTGCCAAATTTTCCAAGCTAAATATTCTTGAGGATCAACCTGTGTCTATTTAGGCCTTTGTGTTACTCATATTATTAGAAAAACAATCAGTCAAAGTTTTTTAAAGTATAACAAAAGTTTTCTTAACACTAAACCTACCAAAACCCGGTCAAATTTACCGGTTTCAAATTAATTATTATCAAAATTTATAGATTTCTTAAAATATGCAATGCATGTAATATATTTTTCAGTGTTTAAATTTTAATTTTTTGCTCTTTTCCGAGACAAATTTGTTGGAGTATCCTACCCTACAGCGGTTTGTCATTTGACCGAAAAACGAGCAAAAACGTTCGGTAGGTTTAGTGTTAAATTTTTCTGCTCAAATTTAGAATTTTACTAAATAAATTATTTCAGTAACAATTTGCATGCTTGTCATAATTAATTAATTTTGAGTAGCTCTTAATTTTTCCTTGAATATTTAAGTGGTTATTGTATTCATCTGGAATACCTTTAGATTTTATAAGTTCTTCCTATCTCCCTTTTTGTCACGAGACTCTTTATGGAGTATTTTCTTGGTTAAAAATGCAATTTAGTGACCGTGAATGAAGCACGTTGTACGGCAGTTCAATGCATTGTTGGGACACATCCAAGGCAAATTTGTTGCAGGGGAAGTAATACGAAAAAGAATGATCAATTACCTCTTTAGGCAGAGAGGCAGAAAAATATATTTAAGATAAAGGGGCATAATTTTGCGATATTGCACGTTTTTTCATTTTGTGCGACTCTTGTCACATGAAGCTCTTTCAAGGTAATTTCTTGACTCCAAAACTGCGTAGATTTGTGGATTTAGCGAGACAAAAGGGCATCTCTTGTTATTGAATCATTTGTGGTGTTTTTTTTGGTGGGGCTCAAGTTCATTATCAGGAGGAGCTCAAAAGTGAGCTGAAAGCTCTTTTAATGCCGCACAAAAAGAGCGACTGAAAAGAAATAACTTGCGCATGTGCTATAATTATCTCAAAATGATTATTCAATAGCCCACCAAGGAAAGTATTCCATATAATATTTTCCATCTAATGGTCGCAACTTGGTCGACTTGGTCACTTGGGCTTGCGTCTTTTCCACCGGTCGACCATACGAGGAAAAGAAATGAACCCAGACACAGAGATTTCACAAGAAAATCTTGAGAAAGAGAGTCAATTAGTAATTCTTTATGAAAGACACACGTTTGAATTTTCCCCTGCAATTGCACCTTTAACTCATTTTGATGAAATCTAGAAATGTTTGTGAGGAAAGTTTATCGTCCAAAAAGTGGCTCTTTTTTAGGGCATTTTTTGAGAATTACACATTTAGATTGCGATAAATGGAATTAAAGTGGGTCTATCAAAAGTAATAAATCTTTGATGAAGGTTTAATTTTTCACCACAATTTTTCACACTTTATCTTTAAGTCGAGAAAATACGAAATTTTTAGATGGTTACTGATTGCAATCATTGATAATTATGTTATTGATGTACTGAATCAAATGATTAGTATTTCATTTAATTTGGATAGTAGCAAATCAAATTAAGTTATTACATTATTGTTACAGTAATTTAGCTAATTTACTAGTTCTATTATCTATATTTTATTTATTTTATTTTACTATATTTTACTGACCAATTAAACAAAACTGACGATTTTATTTTTACCAACTATTTTATTACCAAAAATTAAGAGCAAGAAGCATGTTTTACGATTCGCAATATTTTTTTTGTTGAAATAAAACTGACTATTTTATCTCAATGATTTACAACAGCAATACCTATTAATTTTTCTTGTTAAACGAACGAGAAAAAGATGTTTATAAGCCACTGAAGATGCAAAAACTTCGCGAAAATTACGAAAAAAAGAAACAATTCGTTAGTAGCATCTTAAACGCTTTTTCAGTGATTTAAGAGACAGCTTCTGCAAAATTCAATTATAACATCTCAATCGGATGCAGTTTTTGTCAAAAATTTCGCCAATTCCCTGAGAAAAAAAAATGCAAATTTCAATCAAAAATTGATCCGCTGTTTCTTCACTTTCTCTTTCAAAAAAATCAGTTGACAAAGCACCATCAGATCATGCATATTAATTTGGTATTATATTTTTTAACGCAACAATCAGAGCTAAAGATTAAAAGAAGTGTAGGAAAATTCGCGAGATGCTCGAACCCTTTGCGCGGTTTCCTTTTAAAGACATCTATTGAGTAGGAAGAATTTACCTACAAAAGATTTTAGAAAAAATATCTGTAATTTGTTTTTTTTTCTCTAACATTTTAATAGAGTATGTTCTTTTATTGTAAGCTCCGCCCAGAAATAATCTTAAGCCTTGCCTCTTTTTAAGGTAAAATGTAAATTTTTGAATTTATAAGTTAGAAATATTTACTATGCCTAAATAAATAATTTTCGCATTTTAGATCAAAGCAACAACACATAAAATTCATCTCATAGGAAAATAAACCACGCCCCCATTTACATTACAAAATTTCCTTTTACCAATATTGTCAAGCATATATTTTTAGATTACGGTTTTTGGTTTGAGCATTTAGAACAATCTAAATTTTACTTTGTGCAATTATACTAAATATCATCCCTGGCTCAATTTTTTTTATGCAAAAATTGTTTCAGAGGGCGTGGCTTATTTTATTGATTGATATACTCGCGCTTCATCATCCGAGTAATAAATACCCGGTGATTTGCTGTGTGAGATTATATAGGAGAATGTTGGCATGGTTTGCACAGAGTGAATCTCCAAACAACGCAAATTTTCTCTTTGTTTGCAAAGAGCTAGTTCGTCATTTTCTAGCCATAAGATAGATAATTATTAAGCTCACGAGACGAGGTGAAAAATGGTAAGTCAGATCTTTGCAAACAAAGAGAAAAGCATCGTTTGAAGGTTCGCTCTGTGCGAACCATGCCTACATTCCCCTACACGTATTAAACTTTTGAAATTTAAAGTATAAATCATTTTCAATTAGTCATATTTCATAAGGCAATAGAGGAAACTGGAGCAATACCGAAAATGGGTTAGCACTAAACACTGCAATTTTTTAATTAGATATTAAACTCCAAAGTAGGGGAGACTGGGGCAAAAAGTCACAAATCGAAAATTTTAAAATTCAATATCTTCCAAGATAAATAAGATAGCGGGTAAAAAGTTTTTCGATAGATAGCCTCCATGGGTCTTCTTCAATGTCGTAAGTTTGTTAGAATATGAACAAGGGATTTAGAAAATAAAAAAATATCGAAATTTTTAGCAATTTTTAGCTCTATTTTTGAAATATTTTCCGTGCAGAAGATATCAATTATTAGCTACTTATATTAAATTTGATGCACTCACTGGTGAAAATTTCCCAAATTACCTGGATATCCTTTGAATACGAATCCGCTATCTATTTCAGAATTTTACAAAGATTCTTTTCTCCAGAAATCCTTTTATTAAAAACGACCACTTGGGGTAAAAAGTAACAAAAACCGAAACAATTTCTGATGTTCCACGATGAAAAGAAACGTCAATGATATGTGTCGCCGCTTGTTGTTTGCATTAGTCAAACGATTTGCAGTCTTTTGTGTGTTTTTTGTAAAATAGCGTAAAATTAGCTTTTCTCCCTCAGATAGGGAAAACGGTGTTTTACAAAGGTGTAGAAGAATAAATTTCCTATGAAAATATGTAATCTAGGTATTTTACTTAAATTTACGGAATCCCGTAATAAAGCGAATTAAAATGTGATAGGGTGAAAGGAACGACTATTGACACTTTAAGAACTCGTGTCAGCACCTATTGACACCCTACTCTGTACCTTTTGGGATACGAAATTTGAACATCTCTGTCTATAGTAAAAGGTATATTACAGAAAAAATGTTATATTACTTATATTTTATTAGATACATTAAATAATTTTCAACATTTTGACAAAAGTGTCAATAGGGGTTCCCTGTCGAACAGACGTTCCTCTGACCCTAATATCTTATGCCTGATACTATTTGCCCCAGCATTTTTGAGAATGATCACAAAATTACCTTTAACAAAACAGCTCGATAAATATGTTTCTTTACAAAATAGAAGAAACTGACTTTCACTGAGTTGTAGAGCGGTAAATTTCCTATAAAACTGTGCTAGTTAGAAATTTTGGAGGTTCTCGGGTAGCTTGTAAAAAAATAAAATATCCGTTTTGTGACCTTTTGCCCCAGTCTTCCCTAGTGAAGAAATGATAGTCAAAGTCCAAGTAGTTTAGAAATAAAAATGAATGTACTGTGCTACTCCATGTTCGGTGTTGCCTCAATTTCCCCTATCACTTAAAATTATTTGTGGGCGGGGCTTGTTCTGAATATGAAATATTATTTCAGAAATTATTGAATAAGGAATTTGAAAAAAAATCTGTAAATTAATTTATTTAACTGTTTAGCTTGTCTTTAAGAAATTGACAGATTTAGGAGTGTAATTATTTTGAACATTTTATGGCGCTGGCACACCTTTTCAATTGAGTGAAATTTAGTCGATTGGAATTTTACCTCTTACTCTTTCAAATAGAAATCAGATAAATCTGTCTCTTTTCTATCAAATGAAATTTAAAATTGAAATTGAAAATTCATTTTTCATTTGACAGAAAGAGACAGCTATTTTTTTTTCAGATTGAAAGAGTAAGAGGTAAGATTTCAATCGATTGAATTTCACTAAATTGAAAAGGTGTGCCAGCGCCATAAGAATTATGCCTGGGATGCTCCGGAATTTAAAGCCAATTTGCTATTGCTTCTGTCTATTGACGTTTTTTTGAAATATATCAGAAAAATAAAATTCTTAACGAATTTTTCAAAATTTTATTAGATTATCGAGTGCCTTTTCACGGTTTTGGCCAATTTTTTTTAGGGATATGTCTCAAGATCGATCAATTACATCCCACTTTCTTTTGTGTTCGAGCAATAAAAACATAATGGAATAAATGTGCGTACATCTAGAAAAAACTAACATAATAGTAAACACACGAAGATGAATTTGCATTTTTCTCTCATCATTTTTCCGTTAGTTATACAAACGATCTTTCCGCATATCAATGAAAATTTTGGAAACATGGGTGTATCTTTTTAGTCAATTTGTAATCTGAAATGATTTTTTATGCGCCTCGCAATCTCCCAACATTAATTTTAAAGTCAAAATTTCCCAAGAAGCGTAAGGCAATCCCTTTGAAAAATTGCGACTCTTGAGACATGATCTTGAAAAATGAAAGAAAAAAAAACACCTTTTGTTTGAAAGAAATTTTTTCATCACGTGCAAAAAAAGGTCAAGAAAGCATGACTGTCAAAAGGTCAGTATCCACCCACAATTTTTATTCATCTGCAAATTATGCAATTTTTATTTCCAAATAAAAAAAGCAAGTGTGTGAAAATTGTAGGAAATGGCATTATTTCTTGAATGCTGAAGATCGGCAAGCGGCACATGAAATTATGTGGGGAATACCTAATTAATTTTGAAGAGATCCTTGAGAAATTTTCATTTTCAGACGAAATAAATTGAGGAAATGACTGTGGGTGTTTTTTATGTGCAATTAATTCCAAAAAAATTAAATAAAAACACAAATTTGTCAATATAGGAAAAGAAAAACAAAACTGTGCACAAGGTTTAGCGGTATTTGGTGCATTATTTTCAAAAATTATAATCTCTGCCAAACGAATTTGCCATTTCATGGTTTTTAAGCAAATTTTTGTGCAAAATATATCAAAAGAGCCTCTAGGAGAACCTGCAAAATGTTTAATTAAATTCAAGAGATAAGTATTTGATGTTGACAAACGGCACACGAAGCTTTCTACTGATTTATCAATTTTATAAATTTTATGGCAATTATAAATTGTTTGTGTTTTCTAAATATTAAAAAAAAAACTATGATTAAATTGACACTGGAAATGGAGAAAAACTTGACATTTTTCCACGCTTATGCAATTTATCTTGCGCAACTTATTCAAATGTTTTGGAGCAATAGCACGCCCTAAGATAGAAAATGCACATTGTGAAACAATTTAAGAACATTCTCAAATGTGGCAAAAAAAAGTCATGGGAAAATGTGGAACAAAATTCGCGGCATTTTCATCTGCATCCAAGGCAATTCACTTTGTGTGCACATACTTTTTGAATGCAAACAAAATGATGTAGGTTTTTTCCTCCCTCTCCTCATGCAATCACCCAAGATACTTGCTTAGAGTGATCATATCGAGTTCAGTGCAGTGCACTGGATATGTTGAACCTTGACTGTGCTTTTAAAATGTGCAATTGATACCCAAATGGAGTCTTTCTTGACCTAGAATTATGTTGCATATATGACAGTTTTTTTTCTCCATAAGTTTGCTACTAACACCGCTAATATGCATTCTACAAGAACATTTATCACATCACTAATTATCGAGTTTGAAATAATTTCTTCAAGTTGTTTCAGGCGTCTGTCTAATTCGCTTTAAGTGGGAGTTTTTTTCTGTTAAGAAGCTTAATTTCAATTTTACACTGACTGAGTGAGAATGAATTATAAATTTGCTGTAAGTGTGTTACAAATTTGGCTAGAAAAGTCCCACATCAATATATGTTTACATTTGTACAAGGCGCTTTCAAAAAGTTAATGATTTTTCACCAAAAAGTGTTTTTAAAAAAGAAACAAAGGTACATATAATTTTTATAGCTTTCAACCTCATTAAAACATATAAAGATACCTTAGTTATTTTCTTTATGATTCTATATTCATAATTATCAATAAAATCTTAAATAATTCGCGTGAGACTTATTTAAAGTCCGTGAATAGTTGCATGGGACTAATTGCGTAAAAATATAGGAGAGGATGAGGCAGTTTCACACATGTTAAATTTATGAACACTGCGTTTAGTACCGTTTTTGGATTTCGGGAATACTAGGGCAAAATTTGTCTTCAAAATTCAATATTTTCTAAAATAAAAGAGACGGGAGACCTCAAAGTTTCATCATGTTATAGCTTTCATAAACCTTCTTAAACGTGCCAATATTTAAGAAATTTGATCAAGGGACATGAAAAAAAGATATTGCAATTTTAAGCCCTATCTTGGAGTATTTTCTTTACAGAAAACTTCAATACTTAATTTAATTGAAGTACATTGAGAAAAAATTGTCTTTGACAGAGTAATTGAAAAAAAATTTCCTATAAAATTATGTCAATTTAATGTGTCGTATTTTCGAGGGAAAAATGACACAAATTATCCCACATTTGGCAAAATTAGCTTCAAATGAAATGAAATAGAATACCACAAATTCGATTTTTATAAAATGGCTCGAGAAGCACACTTTCTTTTGAGATAGAGGAAAGTGATCTCTAGAAAAGTTGTAAAGCACTGAATTTTCTGCTAAAAAATATTCATGATGACAAATCGATTAAGTTTTCTGAGAGATCGAGAAAAAATCGATCTGACCGTTCTGACAAATTTTGTTTATCTCTCTTTCAATCTATTTATAGATTTCAAAAAAATATAGAATTTTGTAAATTTGGACTTTGAATTTGGATTTATGAAAAAAAAATTATATGTTTTTTCGAAAATAAACTTTTTATACATAATATTAAATAAATTCAATACTTATTAAGAGTGGAAAATTGAAAAAAATTTATTAAATAAAATAATGGTATTACAATGGTGTTTTTTTGAAGTTTTTAGTTTCGGCCTTAAGGGCAAAGGGAAATTTTCTGTGTTTTGGGAAGTTATCAGTATCGTCTGTCGGGACAAAGGGAAATTTTTAGATCACTTATTTTGGGAAAAGGGAAATTTTCTGTGTTTTGGGAAATTTTAGTTTCGTCCTTTGGGGCAAAGAGGAATTTTCTGTGTTTTGGGAAGTAATCAGTATCGCCTGTCGGGACAAAGGGAAATTTTCTGTGTTTTGGGAAATTTTTAGTTTCGTCCTTTGGGGAAAAGGGAAATTTTCTGTGTTTTGGGAAATTTTTAGTTTCGCCCTTTGAGGTAAAGGGAAATTTTCTGTGTTTTGGGAAGTTATCAGTATCGCCTGTCGGGACAAAGGGAATTTTCTGTGTTTTGGGAAATTTTTAGTTTCGTCCTTTGGGGCAAAGGGAAATTTTCTGTGTTTTGGGAAATTTTTAGTTTCGGCCTTTGGGGCAAAGGGAAATTTTCTGTGTTTTGGGAAATTTTTAGTTTCGTCCTTTGGGGCAAATGGAAATTCTCTGTGTTTTGGTAAGTTCATAGTTTCGTCCTTTGGGGCAAAGGGAAATTTTCTGTGTTTTGGGAAGTTCTTAGTTTCGTCCTTTGGGGCAAAGGGAAATTTTCTGTGTTTTGGAAAATTTTTAGTTTCGTCCTTTGGAGAAAATGGAAATTTTCTAAGAAATGGGAAATTTTTGGAAAGTTATAAAATATACTTGTGCAAAATGTGTTACAGACAAAATTTACGAAAATTGTGCAAAATGTATGAAAGACAAGATTTCCAAAGACAAAGTTTGAAAAAAAAAAACAAAAATTACCGAAAACAAAGATTCCAAAGACAAACGGGGAAAACAAAAGTGTAAAAAACAAAATGGAGGAACGAAGATTCCCGATCCCAGTTAAAACTGCCCCATCATGCCCTATATAAGTGTTGTAACTGATTAGCAATATCGTAAATAAAAAGAAAAACATTCTGTAAGGATAAAGAAGTAGAATTTTTTAATAATGTCTATCACGAATATAGGTCGAAATTTTCGTGTAGAAATTTTAAGCCACGCCCCATCTTCATCATTATCCGACCAGTGGTGATTTTTTTTAATCTTCAAAATTAACAATCGCAAAGAGGAGAATAAGTATTTTTTTAATTTTGGCTCAACCATTCCTAGCTTATTGATTATTTAAAAGTATATAATTATTTTCTAAGATTATTAAGTTATAGTAGGAAGTAGGGGTTCTGGCACCGTGTTTATCTCAAATATACTTATTCGAAACGAACTGCAAGGGATTGCAGTTACTATAAAGATAAGCCACGCCTCCAACAAGCCAAATAGAGAAGGGCGTGATATCAGACAAAGCGTAGCTTCTTCAATATTTTCTCCTTCTTTATTATTTTTATCAAATTCAATTTTTCCATAATTTATTTTGATATACATTCTTTAGGGGAGTAGTTTATTTATAAAATTGCGAGACTTTTTAAGCCTTGTCTACATTTCGATTGTGAGTATACTTGGTCTTCGAAGTTACATTGTGTTCTTCTAAATTCTAAAATTTAATGTTTAGGTGGTCACAGTTTTAGATCTTTCAGATTTTTCTAAAATACTATCTCTTCACCATAATGTAATTTTTTATTTGTTTATTAATATGAAAGAATTAGTTAATTGAACTCAAGACGTAAATTAAACTCTGTGATTCTCATCCTAACTAGATGTTTTATTCTCCTGAAATAGAACAAAACTGTTTAGATAAAATTCGTTTAGACTTCTCATTCAATACTAAATATGAACTATTCTAAGCTTTCCAACCTAATTTTTTTAATTTCTTTTACAAGACCGTAAGTAAAATGTTTCTTATTAAATAATTGCAGACCAGATAGTCACATAAAATTTGTTAACTTTAAAACACAGTTTCATGCGACTTTTGCTGTAAAAATTTAGTTTCATAAGACAAAGTACATGAAATGACTCTACAAAATCATATATTCAAGCAAAACCCTTTATCTACTTCTGAAAATAGTTCTCAATTACACAATGATAACCGCAAAATAACATGTATTATCTATTGACATGAGAAAATACAGGGAACTTGCAATTTTAGCACAATAAACCAATTGAAAAAGATGTAATATTTTAAGTGTAATCTGTTGAATTTCAAAACACAAGCGATTTATCAGGAATCTTTGACCTTGTGTGAATGCTTGATATGGCATAAATGGGTAAAAATATTTTGCAATTGCCCTCATAGAAATCTCTCTTGCGTGGATTTTGTTATTTTTTTGTTGGAACTGGAAATATTTAGGTATATCGTATTTTTCTGCGTTTTCAATTCTAAGCTGCAAAATTGTGGAAAACTTTTAGATAATAACTCTTTGTTCGTTGGATATTGCGTCAAAGATTTATGATGAGAAAAAATGTGTCAAAGAGAACTTCTAATATTTGCTAAAATAAAGAGCCATGAGATGTGCTAAGTTTATTGAATGGATTTTATTCTGCAGGTGACGTTCTAATCAGTACAAAATGCCAGCTGTGGAAGTGGCTCATATGCTAGACCTGAATCCTGAGCTACCGGAAAAAATCCAGGAAATTGCCAATCGTCAGGGAGAAGATCCCCATAGAGTCTGTGCCCTTATTCAAGAATTTCGGGATTTAATTTATGGTAAAATTTCTTTTTTTTATTATTATTTTCAATTTCATTTAAAATCACTACTTGACAGGTAGAAAGATTTATTTCCTCAGGGTAGCGGTATAACGCAATGCCATGCTTTATTTTACCTTGAATAAATTTGTATTTTTGCAAAATTTAAGTATTGCAATTCTTAAATTGATAACATTGATAATATTGAAGACAAACTACAGTAGGGGGAAGTGGGGTACCTTTGAAATTCAGATATTTCACCTATGTTTAAGTGGAACTGAACCAAATGTAGACGAAGAAGATTATTTCCTTGAGAATTTTTAAAGTATTTTATCGGCAAATGTTTAGTGTACTTAACCCATTCAGTCATTGTACCAGAAATACTTGAGATAGAATGTTCATATTTTGGAATTAGTTTCCTACAGTTTTACCTATTATGGGGGCGCCGGGTGCCCTTGTCAAACAACTGTCTTAACGGTCACTAAATTTAAATTCTGTGCATTAATTCAATACAAAATTTATTGCTTTAGATAGAGTAACTATCCAAGAACACAAATTGGCAACTAGAATTCAAATCAGGACAGAGGAAAGAGGCCAATTTTAACAAATTCGACGAAATGTCGTATTTTCCGTCCGCCATTTTAAGCAAAAATTATGCATGATCTTCCGCGAAGCAAGAAAACAATAACAAAATGCTTCCCATCTCTGTCGCACTATTTTTCCCAAGTAATTGAAGAAATAAAGTTATAAAAAATCCATTCCAGACAGCAATTCGGATAAAAATTGCCGAGGAATAAATAATCTAAATCACTCAATTTGCGTATGATGTATAATACCATGGTAAGGAATGGGTTAAAGCATTGTGTTTCAAAACGTATAAAACGCTTTTACTTGTTCCTCTAAAATGCTTATACACTCAGAAAAATAATCGAGTAAAACTTACTCAAATCGATGTTAAATTAACTCTTTTTCGTTGTGATTTTCGATTAACTATATTTTAGAGTTGATTTTACTTCTATTATATTTAGGTGTAATATTCGGAAGAGTTGTTTTAACTTTTTTTCCTAAAATTTACACGACAAAAGAGTGTAAATAACTCTTTATAAGACTGAAAATAACTCGTTTTAAGAGTTAAAATAACTCTTTCAAATCCCAAAATGGATAGGATTTTGCAATTTTATGTTTTTTTTTTATTTTATCATTTTCTTTGTTAATATTCTCTTAAACTCATGTTCCCTATGTTCCGAGCGAACTATCACGTATGATGCACGCACATGTCTTCATGAAACATTTTTAGTCATATTTCTAGTTGATGTTCCATATGAACTTTGTCACACGAAAATCTTCTTAACTGAAGTATATTCTTAAAATGGAAACACTTAAGCATATACTTCAGTCGAAATGAAATTTTACATCGAAAAAGAGTAATAATTACATCGATATCCGA
Organism: Phlebotomus papatasi; assembly: GCF_024763615.1. Classification (NCBI taxonomy): domain Eukaryota; kingdom Metazoa; phylum Arthropoda; class Insecta; order Diptera; family Psychodidae; genus Phlebotomus; species Phlebotomus papatasi. The sequence continues at coordinate 76,831,862 of NC_077224.1, read as the reverse complement.
CGAATTAATTCAACTCGCACCAAGAGTTGTTTCAACTCCATTTACTAAAATTTACAACGAGAAAGAGTAACAATTACATCGATATTCGTAGAGTTAATTCAACTCTTCCATAGAGTTGTTTTAACATTTTAAGATTTTTTCTTACTGTAATGTATTATTAACTACTTTAGAAGGTAAATTACCTATCTTTTTTAAATCCTTCTTTATCTGTCCATAAACTTGTTACTCATTTGGTAGCCAAATGGTAAGAGATACGAACTTCCGGTCTTCGGTGACCCCCCATAATTCGACCCAAAGATCATTATTGTGATTTTTATTTTCCCATCACCCCCTTCAGCCCCTCCATAGCCATGTTTTTTGGTTTATTTTGAAAACGGCTACGATTTCTTTTATTACTGCTCGAAATCAAAGAGAGAGCAGTATATAATCGTCTTTTTTTCAACTTTTCACTGTTCTGGAGCTTAAACGGTAAGAGATATAGACTTCCAGTCTTCGATGACCCCCAATAAAAAAACAATATCTCTCGACGTTTCCCCCCCCCCCCCCTCTAACCCCTACAAAACCATGTTCTTTCGGTTTTTCTCAAAATTGGCTCAAGCTTTTTTAATGATTTTCGGATATATTTTAGAGATAGTCCAGGCGCATATTTCACCCAAACATACTTATGACCTGAAAGTGAATATTTGCCATTTTGAATTATTGAAGGTCAAAGGTCAACTATTTTGTAAGGCTCATTTGTATTGTATTGTATTGTATTTTTCAACCGATTTGGTTAAATTTGTATTTTTTGGAAAGGTATTGAAATTCTGGACCCGGACATATCGGTCTTCATCGGAAATGAACCGGTTAAGTACTGATTTTGAATAATTTTTTTCAGAATTTTTTTTACTTGACCTTACATTTGTTCTCGAGCTAGAGGTCAAAAGGTAAGAGATATCGACTTCCTTTCTTCGATGAACCCCAATAAAGAAACAATATCTCTAGACTTTTTCCTCCTTTATCCCCTATTCCCCTCCCCACACCTAAAAACATGTCTCTTTCGGTTTTTCTCAAAATTGGCCTATGTTTTTTCAATGATTTTTGTATATGTTTTAGAGCTAGTCCAGGCGAACATTTCGCCCAAACATACCTATGACCGGAAAATTCGCCATTTTGAATTATTGAAGGTCAAAGACCAACCACTTTGGAAGGATAATTTTTCACCCCATTTGGTTAAATTTGGATTTTTTGGAAAGGTATTGAAATTTCAAACCCAGCTGCATTGGTGTTCATCGGTAATGAGTCGGTTAAATACCGATTTTTTGATTTTCAAATGCTTTTGTGATTTATAAATCAATTTGATATCTAGTAGATCAGTAATGCCAAAAGATCATGCAAAAAAACTAATTCACGGTGAGCTCTATCTCGTGAGTTCGAGCATTCCGCAAAGCTGGGACGCTTTGCCATCCCTTTTTTTGGATATGTTTTGGAGGTGGTCCAGGCGAACATTTCCTCCAAACATACCTATGACCTAAAAAAAAATCTCCATATTGAATTTTGAAGTTAAGGGAAAACCACTCTGGAGGGCATATTTTTCAACCTATTTTGTTAAATTTGGTTTTTTTGGAAAGGTCTTGAAAATTCCAAGTCGACTGTATCGCAATCGGTAATGAATCGGTTAAGTACCTTAAATGACCTATCTTTTTTATTTTTTTTCGTAAACTTGTTACCCATTTAGAGGTTAAACGGTAAGAGATACGAACTTCTGATCTTCGGACGACACCCCCCCCCCCATAAATCAACCCAATTTAGTTAAATTTGGAGTTTTTGGAAAAGTCTTGAAATCAGTTTCGATTAAATATTGACTTATTTTTCTCTTATTTACTTTTTTTGTTTGTCCATATTCTTGCAACGTATACCAGAATATTCTAAAATGATTACTTCTTTAGCAATTTTTATAGGATTGATAGGAATTTTTTTCTGAGTCTCAATTGGTTCAGTCGTCCTAGGTCAAGCGCCTTTAAATTAAAATTTATAAAGTATAAGAACAACGTGTACCTTATATAGAGAATATCTTAACAATTTTATCGAAATATTGCGAAACTCCAGAATCCCAAAAAAAAGGATTCGTCAAATCCAAAGGCATAGAATATCTTGTAACTGAAATAATGTGAATGATCATCATTCTCACATATTCTCACTTAATATACGACCTCTAGAGATGTATCTCGTAATATTTTGCTCTTTGGATAACTTATTCTGTTTTCTTTCTTTTTTTTTAATAGAAAAAGGAAGTTGTACGCCACATCGCACAGATGATGAATATCTACTGAAATTCCTGCGTGCGAGATTCTTTCGTGTGGACAATGCGTACAAATTGGTGAGTTAATTTAACACACTTTACAACTACAAAAGCTACAAACATAAACTTGAATGGGAAAAGACAATTAAAGTCAATGAAGCGGCTAATTAATTGAAAAATCTCACGACAAAAGAGCTCAATAAATACACTTCACGTTGAAGACATTGAAAACTCGCGTAATTGTTTAAGTTGCTACATTATTTGCTGAATGTATTTCATTCATTGCATTTTTTTTTCTAACGATTCAATCGAAATCATAAAGAAGAACAGATAATTTTGCAATGATATTTTCTTATGTAATTAAAGAAAAATATTAGCATAATTAATAGAGCACAGAATAGATGATTAATGGTGAGAAACGAATGTTTAAAATTTCAACAAAGCATTGCTCGCTAAAATGCCTAAATATTAAAAGAAAAATTCTACCTTATCAGTTGTGCAGATACTACAGCTTTCGGGAACAACATCCAGAATTACATGCCAATGTCCGTCCAATGAGTTTGCGTCCTATTGGCGAAGATGATATCGTGTCTGTGGCTCCTTATCGGGATCAGCATGGAAAGAGACTGATGTTCTACAAGATTGGCAACTGGAAACCCTCAAAGATTCCCCTGGATGACCTCTTCAGGGCCACCCTCATAATCCTGGAGATCGGATCGATGGAACCACAGACGCAAGTGGTTGGAGGAGTTGGGATCTTTGATCTAGAAGGTCTCACTCTGAATCACTGTTGGCACATGAGTCCCTCAGTTGCACAGAAAATGATCAGTCTGATGGTCACGTGTATGCCACTGAGGACCACTTCAATCCACATCATCAACCAGAGTTGGGCCTTCGATGCTGTTTTCCAGGTGAATATAAATATTTATTTACCTTCCCCTTTTGAGAATATCGACGACTCAGAATGTAAGTCGAACAACTCGTTTTTTTACAAAAACCGTTTTATTCGCTTTTTAGATACTGTGAATATTATACTTGAAAGATAATTATTTTCAAAATTAGGGATTTTAAATCACAAAAATCCTATACTCTGCATATAAAATCTCAGCTTCAAATCGCTCTCCTGTAAAACTTTCCTACTGCGAGTTGTTCGTTTCTTATTCTGAGCAGTCGATATGATAATCCAAAACGAAACAAATAAAATTCTAGCCAATAAAATGCTAGAAAATAGCAGCCATCTTGGAAATCATCGATTTCCATTGGTGAATCTTTTTGTTCGGTAGAAAACCGTTGAAATATTCCTAATAACAGTTTTTCAAGGTCGAAGGTTAAAAACGCTCCAGAGAGCGTATTTTTCAACCGAATGGTATCATATTTGAGTTCATTGGAAAGGTCTTGGAATTTCTGACAAGTATGAACTAGTTCAAAACGGGTTTAAGACGGTAATCAACCGGTTCACAATCAGTAACTAATTTGTATCCTACAAACAATTTTATTTTGTCCTGAGCCATTTTGAATCGGCAAAAGTAAATATTGCAAAAGTACTTTTGAGGTATAGCATCTAAGTCATGAATTCGAGCATTTCGCAAAGCATGAGAAGCTTTTCCATCCTTTATGGACATTTTAGCATTCATAAAGTAGTAAAGCATAATACTTTACTTTACACAAGTAAAATAGTAAAGCATGATATTTCCGATCTCTAAGTACTTCAGAGAATTTTGCGATACTTTTTCCACTGTTATATTCAAATAAAATTAAAAATAACAAAAAAAATAATTTGATATGAAAAGAAATCGATAGATTTGTTTTCCATTAATACACCTTTCAAGTGAATCCGAACTTGTATAAATTGGATAAATCAATCCAAGAATAATATCAAGATCTTTATTTTTGTTTATTCGAAGGAACATCTATTTGGCTCTTTAAAAACTCTTGTCAGGACTTATTGGCATCGTATTCAGTACCATTTGGGATACAAAATTTGAACATCTATGCTTATAGGAAAAGGCAGATTAATGAAAAACGTTATATTACTGCATTTTGTTAACACATAATAAATAATTTTGAATATTTTGAAGGCACTGCCAAGATAAAACTCCCTGCTAAACAGGTATTCCTTCCGGTACCGATTTAAATCCGAAAAGCCAAAATCCCGAAGAGAGAAAATTTGATGTTTGGAATTTTGGCTTTCGGGATTTTAACTGGGTTCGTTCCTTCGACTCGAAATGTTGTCCATGCACGATATTGACCATAATACAGGCTTCAGACCTAAGGGTTATCCATATGGCTTAACTGCTGTAATTTTTCAATAAGCAACATTTTGTCTTTTGCTGGATATTACGAGTCTTGTAATAAGCACAAATTAATTAATTAGTATTAAAAATCAAAAAAAAATCGTTGAAAGAAATCAAAAACGTTGTGCAAAATCTAATTTTTAAAATCTTCAAAATAGGCATTTAAGAAAACTTGGCGAAAATTTTTGATCAAATTTCTCAAACAAGATAAAATGTCTTGGTGGCTTTAATGAGCTTTTACCTTATGAAATCCACCAAAAAAATAATTCTTTTAATTAAATTTTTAATTTTATACGCACAAAAAAAGTTTCAAGAAAAAAAAAAGAAAATGAAAGTCGTTTTTGATTTCTTTTCCTTAAAATAAAAAGAACTATAATATTTGTTTTTTTATTAATAGAAACTTAAAATCATCAAAATCAGATTAAATTACAATGTATGCTGATTTTTCAAATAGAAAATCTAAAAGCTTTTTTGGTCGTAGAACATCGTTTTGAGACATTATTCTTAAGATTGAAATATAATTTCCTTCAATAACTAACTATTGTAGAAGCAATAAAAACCCGGTATCTTATACGACTATTAGTAACGAATAGGCATGCAAGTAGAGAAAGGCAGAACTCTCTCTCTTCTTGGCGGACCGTTGTGCAGTACAGACGTGTTTATAGATAGCTCCTCGCGTACAGTCTGGGGCCCACTCCAGTTTATTTGTTCACAAGCCGGTCCATTCCCCATTTAAATTAAGTGTTAATCCGCATTGCCCCCACACTATTAAGATCCATGATTTCTAGTGATTTCAACAATGGTTAATCAGTTCCGAAAAACGGTTCCGAGAAACCGGTTAACCGCCCTATTTTGGAGACGGTTCTAAAACCATTTTTTAAAGATAAAACCTGTTTAAAACCGTCTTTACAGAAATTTTAAAATTTCTCTTAAGCTTAAATTTATTTCTTGAAATTCAAGATATTGCAAAATATTTCCTTGACTTTAGAAGGGAACCTGGAGTGCAATAGGATTCTAAGTGTAATAAGCAGTATTGTAATGGGTAGTAATGAGTAGGGGGAAGTGGGGCATCTTTGAAAGTGGGGCACCTTTAAAATTGGGATTTTTCTTCTATTTTTAAATGTAATTGAGCCATGTCATAATGTAATTTAGTTTCTCAACCTGTTTGTGCAGCTAAATTATATCACGATATGGCTTAATTTTATTTAAAAATAGGTGAAAAATCCCAATTTCAAAGGTGCCCCAGTTTCAAAGGTGCCCCACTTCCCCCTAATGGGAAACCCGTACGTTTCTTCCACTCTTGAAATGAATTATTTCCTTAAAGGTTATCAGAAATTATTTCAGGACTTCTTTACTTGAAAATATAATATTTTATTTTTTAAACTTTAGTTAAATATTTACAAGAGGAAAAAATTGTAAACAATTTACTATAACGTAAAATATTGTTTTATGTGAAAAAGTAACAAGATGTTTATCTCTTCTTGTCTTCATAGAGATTTTTATTAAATCTTGCTATATTTTAATTATATTTTATTAAGACCCAAATTCACCAAGATTGTTGTACAAGATTCTTGTAAAATTTTTATCAAAATGTGGTATTTATTAGTTTAATTTGGTGTAAATTATAATAATGATTTTCATGATATATAATACCAGAAATTATGCACCGGTATGTTTTCTGCAGAGAATTATTTAAATAGACTTTAAAAATCATTCGCGACCAAAAAACCCGCATTTTTTGTTGAAAAAGGAATACATTAGCTTTTCCACGATATAATATTATTGGAAAAACTCCCAGTAATTTTACTGCACTCTGAAATTTCTGAACTTATTTTAAAATGTTATTTTAAAAACAAAATAAAAAATAAATAAATAAGTTCTCAATTAACTCACAAAAGATTATATTTAAATATGTGTTAAATAATACATCAAAGTTTAAGTTCTGAAAAATTGCTCAAAATTCCATAATCTCATCCTAAATTTGAAACGGGTTTTAAACAGGTTAACTGGTTTCAAAACCATCCAAAACCGGTTAATCGTCTAACCGGTCTATCCTAAAAACCCGGTTATTTTGGAATTACCATGGGGTAACTCATATTGGGAAACTCTCGTCAATTGTCCGAGAAACCCAATTTTTTTCATCGCGAAACCCGAGAAACTCAATTTCTGTATCACGACCGAGAAACCAGAAACCCTTGGAAGAGAAAATGGAAATGAGTTACCCCTTGGGAATTAACTAATAATTTCCAATTTAGCCCCCGTCTTTACTAAAATGCAATGACAATCGATAGAGCCTCGCTTATCAATTCCGAATGATGGAACTCTCAATCTAGGACGAGATGTAGCACCCCCTATCCCATTCATAATTCGGTTCTTGGCATTCCGGGCCCTCTTTAAACCACTTGCTGACTAGGCCTTTGACCCTGTATCTTCCATTGGAGAGTTCAAACTCTTACCAAAAATGCGTTTCCCATAATTTAAAAAGCTTTACAATTTTCTTCGTTGAAACAATTGCGAGAGTTATACATAGGTCATGGATTCCATAAAGCTGAGACGTTTTATTTGTCCTAACTATACGATTTTACATGGCATCTTAACCTAGTCAGTTAATGGATTAGAAATACTAGAGACGAAGACAAGATGTTAATATCTTGGAGTTAGCTCTTTAAAGATCAATAGATGATTATTGTGAAAAGAAGTAGAAATTATATATCAAAGAGACACAGGAGGATGCTATGAAAAAAATCATAGCGGTCAATTTATTTAAAGTATTTATTTATTTTTTTACCATAAACAATTAAATAAAACATTCCAAATATAATTTATTTATAGTGTAAGTATCTGAGAAAAGAATTTTTCACCTAGAATTCAAATTGGGTAAGAAAATGAAGGAAAATATCATTAAAATCGACGCGATGTCAAACTTTCCGTTCATAACTTCGTCCATAAAATTTGCGTAATTTTCCGTGAAGCGAAAAAAGAGCAATAAGATGTAATTTCAGCTTCTGTCCGGCTATTTTTTCCACATCATTAAAGAATTAAAGTAATTAAAAATCCTTGCCCGAAATGCTTTTATTTTTGTACGATGTGTACTTAAAGCGGTCTTCAAACTAAAGCTTTAGCCCAGTTTCCGAAGGTCTTAAAATCCTAAATACCGTTCAATTTCATTACTTTTTGAGAGCCTAACTGTGTTATCACATTTGTGCATTAAAATTTTAATATGATTCACATTAATTGTCGCTGGTGAGAGTCCAAATGTGTAATTTGTGTCTTTGAATCATTTTATATTCAAAATTTGATCTATTTGTTGATAAAAAGGTAGACTTGGCCCGCAAAATTTGATATAAATTGATTTATAGCATTAATGCGAAAAATTAATGCGATTTTCTCATTAATTTTTTAATGTGAAAAATATTTATGCTTTAGGTAAATTTAAACTTATTTTTGCAGGCCAAGTCCACTTCTTTATCAATAAATAGAAAAACCCCAAATATTAAGTGACTCAAAGACACAAATGACAAATTTGGACGCGCTCATAAGCGACAATTAATGTGAATCACATTAAAATTTTAATGTGCAAGTGTAATAACGCCGTAATATGTTGTTTATCTTTAATAATCCAATGTAAAATTATTTTTTTTCCAAAAAAAATCGTGATACTATTGCTAATGATTTAAAAAAGTAATTTTGATGATTTCTTTTGTCACGTAGGTTTTCAAGCCCTTCCTGAATGAGCGCATGAAGGAGAAAATCTTCATCCATGGCTCTGACATGTCCTCTCTGCACAAGCACATCTCGCCAGCTCACCTGCCCGAACGCTATGGCGGCAAGATGTCTGAGTACAACTACAATACGTGGCTGGATAGCCTGAAACCCAATGAGAAAGTACTGAAGGAACTTTTGCAGCTTGGATACAGCATTCCTGAAGAGGACCTCGCATGATCCTACCCCAGGAGGACATGCTATGTCTCCTAGAAATAGACGCTTTAATCAAAATGGGGAGGATTTGATTGTATCATGGAGATTTACAAGAAGGGAACAATGGGTGGGAAAATCTCAGGTCAAAGAGTGAAGTTTAATCATTTTATTTTGAAAGCAAATAAATTACTTTTCTATTATCATTCTAAAATCTAAATTGATGTTTTATTTTTCTCCTTGGGTTTTTCTTTTTGGTGAATTTTTATGATAAGATTAAACGTGACTTTTGGTGAATTGATTGGTAGGATTGGTGGTCTCAAGAGATTATATACTTGGGAATACTATCTGCGGAGAAATCAGTCCAAGGACCATGAAAACGCATGGATTGTGTGTTACAGAACTTTTTTTTTATTGTAATTTTTAATCTTTTTTATCTCATATATCTTCATAATGTATATAACATTCATAGTTCTAATTGATTTTTTACATTCTTTTATTAATTTACTTTTCTTTTAATCATATTTATAAGTGTTTAAAAACCCCGAAATAAGAACAAATCACCGTCATAAATATGTGTTGTGTTTTTTTTATCATTCTTTAATCATTTTTTTTTACATTAATTCGTAGAATTTGATCTCATCTTCAAATTACTTCTTACTATTTTTTTACATTCTAATCTCTCTCTCATTTAATAAAATTTTTCTTCTATCTTATGTCTATCTTTCTTTTTTTTTATTCTTTTTATTATGACTTTTCTTGATTTTTTTCTCATTCTCGTTAAAAGCTACATTTTTTTAAAATCTTTTTTTACCGATTTTCTCACACTTTTTTTTTTGTTTTTCTTCACGTTACTTTTTTTTACTTACGATTAGTTGTTTTTTCTTAATAATAAAATATTTACATTGATTTTTTTTAAATCTTTTTCCTTTCTGTAATTGATTAATGAGGATATTACATTTAGTTAGGATTAAGTTACAGTATTTTTCTCACTTTTTTTCTCATTTAATATTAATATTACTTTTTATCGTAATTATTTATTTAATTTCATATAAAAAAAGAAACGCTAAAATCATAGTCTTTTGGGTACATTTTTTTTACTCATCGTCTAGCTGATTTTTTTTGTTGTTGTTGAAATTGTTTTACGGTTTTATAATTTCTCTCTACACGAAAAACAAAATGATCGGATTTTGGGTTTTTTTTTCCTCCATTTTTGCAGGCAGAAAACCAAGATTATTTTCTCACTGAGGTTTAGGGCATAAATTGTATGTTTTTTTTCCATTTGCAATCTTACAAATTGTCCTTACTATCATTTTTTCTTTCTACACAATAATAAATACGGCATTTTTCATTTTACCATTATTACAAATACACTACAATTATTTTGATTGCTCTTAATGAAAATTATAAATGTTGTTTATAGAGAAAAGATTCGAAATTTGAATATAGCTCAAACTCAGGGAGAGAGCAATATGCATGTTTTGTTAAATAAACAGAAATGGGGATACACACAATATTAATCTTGTTTTGTAAATATGTTATAGAAATTGCGAATACAAATATAAATAAAATAATGCACAGTGCACAATAACTTTTGTTTTGTAAACATGTTTATGAAAATTCAGTGAGATTGTAATGCCAAGCGCACAATAACTTTTGTTTAGTAAACATATTTTTGACATTTCAATGAGAGTGAGCGAGATGACTAGATAGAGATCTCACTCACTCTTATTGATATCTCAAAAATATGTTTATTAAACAAAAGTTATTGTGCGTTGGCCATAATGCCCAGCGCACAATAAATTTTGTTTAGTAAACATATTTTTGACATTTCAATGAGAGTGAGTGAGATCTAGATCTAGTTGTCTCGCTCACTTCTAGAAAATTTTGAAAACATGTTTACAAACAAAAGTTGTTGTGCGTTGGACATAATGCCAAGCGCACAATAACTTTTATTTGTAAACGTGTTTTCAAAATTGTCTATGAGAGTGAGCGAGATGACTAGATCTAGGTTTCATTTACTCTCACTGAAAAGTAAAAAATATGTTTACAAAACAAAAGTTATTGTGCGTTGGGCAAAATGGCCAACGTACAATAACTTTTATTTTGAAAACATGTTTACAAAACAAAATCTATTGTGCAACAGGCATAAAAGTGAAGGAAACGTAGATCTAGTCATCTCGCTCACTCTTATAGGCAGTTTCCAATAAGTTCAAAAAACACAAGTTATTGAGCGTTGGGCATCTTAGGCATGTCATTCGATCGCTCTATTTGAATAAGTTTGTTTTTGCAAAACAAAAATTGCAACTTGTTTTCTGACATTTCAATTAGATGAAAAGGAATTATCATATAGCCATCTCACTTACTCTCATACGCAATTTAGAAAATAGGATAACAAAAGAAATATTGAGCATTTGTAAATGTGCCTTGCACACAATAATTTTTGTTAAGTAAGAATGTTTTTGAAAATGCGAAGAAGAGTGAGCGAGATGACTATAGAACTAGATTTCACTTACTCTATTAAAAATGTCAAATATGTTTAGAAACAAATGTTCCATTCAATATTGCAAATGCACGATACACGATCATTTTTGTTGGATAAATGTTTTCGGGACTGTTATGCCCAGCGCACAATAACTCTTATTTATAAATATGTTTTCTAAATTTCCTATGAGAGTGAGCGAGATGACTAGATAGAGATCTCACTCACTCTTATTAAAATGTCAAAAAACATGTTTACAAAACGAATGTTATTGTGCGTTGAGCATAATGCCCAAATCACAATAACTTTTGTTTTGTAAACATGTTTTTGACATTTCAATGAGAGTGAGTGAGATCTAGATCCAGTCATCTCGCTCATTATTAACAAAAATTATTCTGCGTTTGGCATTATGCCCAACGCAAAACGAAAGTTGTTGTGCACTGAACAGTAGATAACACACAATAATTTTGTTTGTAAAGATGTTTTTAAAATATCTGCGAGAGTGAGCTAGATGACTAGATCTAAATCTTACTCGTTCTCATTGTTCACAAAACAAAATTTATTGTGCACTAGGTATAATTTTTACACCCATCGCACAATAACTTTTGTTTGTAAACATGTTTTCAAAATTTTTATATGAGAGAGAGAGCGAGACGACTTGATCTACTTGGGCATTATGCCAAACGCACAATAATTTTTGTTTAGTAAACATGTTTTTGACATTTCAATAAGAGTGAGTGAGATCTAGATCTAGTCATCTCGCACATTCTCATGGGAAATTTTGAAAACATGTCTACAAACAAAAATTATTGTGCGCTGGTCATTATGAGTGAGATTAAATTGCTTCTGTCTTCTAGCTCGTTTGGTAGTGATCCATTTTTCAGTTGTTTATTTTGTCTACTGAATTTTAAGTAATTTTGTATAAAATGAACACTGCCTAACTGTCTTTCCTTTGTTTTGATTGCTTTAAAAACGCAGAAGGAATAAACAAAATCAAGTTGTCCAGATTTCTCATTTCTCAGAAGACCTAGTTTCTCTATGGAACGTTGACGTTACTTTCTAAGTATCAGGAAAGTATAATCATTTTTAGGATTTAAATCTAGCAGGTGAGTTTTTTTATTATTAAAAAAAATCCTTTATAGGCTCTCTGATTTGAGAATTATTTCTCGACCATTTTGGATATGATTTTAACACTAAAACAAAGTTTTAATACCTAGATCTAGTAGACTCTCGCTAAATCGGTTCTTTTAACATCATTTTAAAGTGTTTGTTGTTATTTTATGATTTTACAATGAAGCCAATGGGCTCAAAAATTTCCGAAATTAGAGCACAAAAACGTGTTGTTATTTTCCATTATTATTGCTCCGGCACACCTTTTAGATGAGAAAAATTTCATTAAGTCGAAATTCGAAACCCTTTCTTTCTCATATGTTTTGCATCTTTCTCATTCTTTCGCATACCAAATTCGATTGAGCTAAATTGAATTTGGAATGATGTTTAAGAGAAGAAGAAGAGTGCGAGACAATGAAATAGACAGATGCAAAACATGCGAGAAAGAAAAGGATCCGAATTTCAACTTCACGAAATTTTCCTGATCTAAAAGGTGTGCCGGAGCCATTAAGGATTTTCAATGGAATTTACAAGATTTTATTTACAGTTTTACGACCGAATTTCTCTGTAATTCGGGTGATATTTCAATAAAAAAAAAAACCCGAATTTGAAAGCCTACTGTATGTCAACTAGACACAGTGAAAAAGGGCGAACTCATATCAAATGTGAAAAAAAAATTACGTAGGGGAAAGTACTCTCCCTTCGAACGTTCATGCCTTCGAATAATGTGAATTTTCTTTTATTTTTCCTAAGAGATTTACACATTTTTATTAAATATTAGATAGTTTATCATCAATTATTGATAATTACGTGATAATTGTGTATAAGTCTCTTGGAAAAATAAAAGAAAATTCACATTATTCAAAGGCATGAACGTTCGAATGGAGAGTACTTTCCCCTAGTTATCACAACACACATCAAATAATGCCCAATGCTCTCTTACTCACTCGAAAGAAAGATTCATATAGTTATTGATCAGTATGAACAGTAGACAATTACTTTAGTTTTGGAAACAGCACATCATTCAGTGAATTCCAAGGCTAAAGTCAATGCATATATCACAATTTAGTATTGAATTTAGCCTTGAGATTTATTGAGTATTTTATGATTATGGTAAGAGTGTAGTGTGACAAACTAATAATTTTTGTTTACCAAAATATAGGCGATTTCTCCAAAAACTTAAAAAAAAATTGTAAACGTCACTTTGACAGTTAGAGAAAGAGTAAGGGAGATATGATTATCTCACTTACACTATACACAATTTCAAAAACATATTTACAAAAGTATTCGTGCGCTGCCCAAATGTCAAAATGACAAAAATGTCATCCCAAAAATATGTTTACACAACATAATTTATTGTGCGTACCCCATTATCTGAAATATTTTTGAAGTATTTCGGATTAATTAGGACGTTTTCTTGGAAAATGAAAAAGAGATTTGTTTTATTGTGTTAAAAAATAAACTAATTATTGTTCCGCTCAGTGACATTTGACTGATTTTGACAAGTCTGTCAAATTCAAATTTTTGAACACACTCTTAGTTAACAACTATGTATTACACACAGGAAAAAAATTGAAGAAAAGACTCTGATGAAAGAAGAAAACTTCAATTGTTTTGTTTTTAATACTAGTGTGTTTTTTTCTTTTCAAAATTACATGTTTCTAAAAGGATTTCTTTTGCGTGTTTTTTTTCTTTTAAGACCTTTATTTATTTTTTTGAAAAATTGTGACACCAATATTTTTGTCTTTCTTTCTTGCTGCTCTAAAAACTACAAGATTTTTTTTTCTTCTTTTCTGTACTATATTTTATACATTTTTTTTATTGTGAAGTAATTATTTAAAAAGAAAACAATAATACGGAGCTTATTAGATTCTCGATGGACACTATGAAATAATTCTTATTATTTAAATATAGTCCCTCTTCTCATTGTATTTTCTTGTTTTTTATATAAATTACTCTTGTAGGCTTCTAAATGTCTACGATACACTGAAATATTTTCTTCCTTTTCAAAAAATTCTCTTCACTTTTCTCTTATACAATATTATGCTCCATGTGAATTCTGCGTGTATTTTTTTTACTCGTTCTTATTTTTATACATGAAAATTGTCCCCAAGCAAAAAAATCATTCTCTGACATGCAATTTCTGAGAGAAAAATTAATGGAGATGTGAGAGTTCTTCAAAGCAGCAGGTAACGAAAAACTTTCTATTTTATCTGTTAAAAAAAAATACAAAAAAAAAGATACTAAAAACACTAGGCAACAGAATAATTTTTTGTTTATTTTTTATTTATTTATTTTTTTTTTATTTTGTGGGAAATAATCTCACAGTATTATTTTTCACTGTTCAATAATAAAGCCTACAATGTATGCTTTTTGTGCAGAAATGTCGTTATTCTTTTTAAATCATTGTCACATTTGAATTTTCCTGTCAAGATTTGACATTCATTTTCAGCCAACTTCAAGATTCAATTTGAAAAAACGAGAAAATAACCCTTGAAATTTAAAAATCAATCATACACTTTCCACGCACTTTAAAAAAAATCAAAGGACAATTTATATTTACAATAATTCCCTTTTAAACAAATTTAACTTTTTCGTATTTTAGAGATAGTTTTCTCTCTTTGTAGTCCCCGTAAAAGAAATTGATGTGGACAATTTCTAAATTTTTTATACAAATATTATTTTTGTTTTCTTTTTTTTTTTGAGGTTTTCAGAAAAGTCTAACGGCAAAAAGGTGTCTTTTGTGTATTTTCTTCCAGTATGACTATGAATGTTTATGCTACTTTTACTATTCTGTCATCACCCAGGCGTAAAAATATGAAACAGAATACAGTAGACTCTCGCTCAATCGGCTCTTTCTCAATCGGGAGAAAAATTTTGTTGACAATTTTCACGATTAATTATGAAGCTAATTTGCTCAAATTTGCTGTAGTTCTTCCTATTTTATCGAGATTCTTTATAATTGAACGCTTTTTGTGGAATTTACAATGACTTTGACGCCCAAATCTATCGATAAACCCGATGACATTTTGCCCCAAATGCCCAATTGAGAGAGAGCCTACTGTATCGAGAGAATAATCCCACTTTGTTGCCTAGTGTCACATTTTTTTTCTCTACAGATGGTGTCCTTTTGTAACAATGCAAATGTGATTACAATCATTGGTAAATAAAAAAAAATTGTTAATTTAAAATATTTTCGACTTAGAAGAAAGAAAAAAACAACGGTGTGTATATTGTGCGGAATGGAAAATATAATCCCATCAATGAGCTGTCAAATTGATCTGTCAAAATTGAAGTTTGTGCAAAATCTCTATCAAACTTTAGCAAAGAGAGAGTTGACATGTTGCTGTCAACGGCGAATGCAATGGCACGGGGAAGTCGGCGAAAACAAAAAGTAAACTGAGATAAATAGAACAGGGAAAAAAACAACCGGGCAAAAAACACCAAATAAAAACAAAATGGCGGAAATGTGTGCTGGGACAGGATGCTTAGAGATAGAAAGCGTTCAATCATTTGTTGATGGCAGCAACAGAGGGGGCTTCTTGGGCTGTGGCATTTGTCACACTGTCCACCACTGACGTTTGAGTACTAGACGTTGTGGCGGCGTTGTAGTCGAGCTTATAGATGGCGCCCCGCGTAGCATCCTCCATTGATGACTCCTGACAATCACGGCCCGTGTGCAACTGTGAGCCACAATTGAAGCACGACAGAACCATCTTCGAGCTGGGATACGTTTGAATAAAATGCTGCTGTTGTTGCTGCAGCGATGGCGACGAACGCATAGGCGGTGCCTGATTCCCCACATTGCTGGCCGGCGGATTGAGTAGGGCTATCTGTGCGGCCGCCGCCGGTGTATAGGGATAGATAAACTCACCGTTGGGCTGCAACTGATAGGGATGACGGAAGGTGGTTGTGGTGGTGGCTGTAGTTGGCGATGTTATCTGCTGGGGCGCCATCAGTGGTGGCGGCTGTCTGAAGGTGGGATGGTGATAGGTTGTCTGAAACTGTGGCTGTGTCATCAGCACCATATTGCCCGCTGTAGTGGTACCCGTGCCACCACTCACGGCCCCACTACCCGCCCCATTATTCCCAAATCCCGGCGCCACTACCATTTCAGCCACCCCAAATGTTGCCGGCTGTGACGGACTGGCAATTGCGGCGGGCGGCGTATAAACATGCAATTTATCCGGACGGAGGCGTGACGTTGATGCCACAGTGGCTATGGCCGATGGTGTGTCCGGCGGCGACAAATCACCGGCCGACCCCACCGAACTGCCCGAATCACTGCCGCCCGACTTAACCTGGTGATGAACATTATCAAATGCCATATTATTGAGCGCGTACGCCAATCCAGGTGGATTTGATGGAAAGTTACTTGACTGATGGTGGTTCTGGTGCGTACTTTGTGTTTGCTGATGCGGATAATTAGCACCAGACCCTTTAGTGGTCTCACGCGGAATTGTGTGCGATGGCCTTGTATAGCCATTCCTTGCTATTGTCTGCAATTGGCTCAATGCACCACCTACTGTCAGGATCATCTGAAATTGGAAACCCCACACACTCAATCTCTAAACCTCCAACCGCCTACTGTAACCTAACCTCAAATTCACAGTCATACAGTGAGAAAAAAATAAACATACGACAACTTTTCACCGTATTTTCCCCTTTTTCCCCACCCAAAAAATAAAATCAAAAACAAAAAATCAAAAATTCAAATAAATGCAAAAACATAATCTCACGATTCACCGTCATTCAAAACATTTGTCAATTCTACTAATTTTTTTCTAGCAGTGTAAAATCTCGTCCCAATTTTAACAGTGGTGTTCATCTGAACTATTCCCCATCGTCCAGGAATATTTCTCGTCAATAAACATTATAAATAGTAATAATATTTTTTTTCCTTTTCTAAATCTAATTTATTTAAATATCTATCTAAATATTTAGCAATATATAGTATTCAAATTGTGCGTAAATTTTCATAAGAGAATCTAGAAAGGAAGGGAGAAAAATATTTCGGCTACCCTAATATTTATTTCATCAAACGATATTTTATTCTTCCACCACAGTTGAATAAAATGCCATACACAACATTTCATTTTTTTTTTCAAAGGGTTTCTCAACTGTACAAAAAATGCAGATCCAAAAGACATTTTTATTTTCAAATTAAAAATTAAATAATAAGAATAATTTTTGCGGTTCCTTAAAAAAATATTTCCAAAGTTTAGGGTAGGGGAAAGTGCCCTCCCTTCGAACGTTCATGCCTTCGAATAATGTGAATTTCTTGTGTTTTTCGTAAGAGATTTACACTAAATTATCACGGAATTATCTATAATTGATAGTAAGCCAACTAATATTTAATAAAAATGCGTAAGTCTATGAGGAAAATTAAAAGAAAATTCACATTCTTCGAAGGCATGAACGTTCGAAAGGAGAGTACTTCCCCTAAGTGTGCCAAATTCCGGCCAGCTTCCAATTTCGGCCACCTTTTTTATTCCTCGAATTTCCATGAACTTTTAGATTTAACATACTCTAGAGATTATACAATGCAAAAGAATAACAATAAATGTAGCTTCGACAAACGAGATGACGTGAAAAAGATATTGGAAGAATTTCAGAAGGGCAAGGAACTGTGAGAATGAAGGTGGCCGAAATAGGGCACCAAAGCTATGTCTATATTATTATTCATTTTAAAATGTATTAAGAATGATTTTAGAGTAAATAAAGACGGTAAACTCTTTACAAGGTCCCAAGCAACACTCTTTCAGAAGAAAGAATAAAAAAAACTCAATTTGTATTTAAAATATTACATTTCAAACTTGAGACTTCGACGCTTGCATGCAACTATGCCGAAATTTGGCACACTTACCCTAAGTAAATATATAAAAGAAATGCAAGAGATATTTCTTAAGGTATTCCATGGGCTTTAAAGACTAAATTTTCGACTTTACTCTTTAAAAATAAATAAGAAGAAAGGAGGTGTGAGTGGGTAAAATTATTTGTAATCAGTTAGGGCAAGTGTGCCAAATTTCGGCTAGCTTCTAATTTCGGCCACTTTGAGTGTAATTTCGGCCATGGAAATAAATTAATTAAAATTATGTATGTTATCTTCGAATAGTCAATGAATTCAGTTTGCTTTTAAATATATATTCATTTTAGGATGTATTAACACAAAGACCGTTAAATTTTAGGTATAATTTGAATTTCAATTGCGTTGTAAAAACTCAGTGTGGAAAGAGTCTTACAAAAAATGTGACAGATCGATTGTGTTTCTAGCAATCTTACGATTTGTGGTGAAGCGCAAATAATGTTCCTTCGATGTTTTTCATGAAAATTGGTAAGTCTTCATTAAAAATTGTTTCTGTTTATGTTAATAGTTAATCAATCTTTAAATTTCTAGTGAAATTTCCCAGCTGGATCCTGTATTTCGCGTGAAAAAGTATATACTTTGTGAGCGTCTCTCCGGTGAGGTAGTGTTGCCTATTCCGGCAACATCTTTATGTTTCCTAAATTTCCTAAATTTCTTATTCATTTTATTTTTTTTTTAATTTCAGAGTTCTACAATGTCCAGAGAAAAAAACATCGCTTCTAGGAAAAAGATGATATGGAAAAGGCCTTGGAAGAGTTCAGGAAGGGCAAATTGCTACGGGAATCTGCGCGTAAATTTGAGATGCTACTCTTCAGGTCTTCAGGACAAATTACACGGAAGATCTCAGGGCTTGTGGGTCATATAAATGTGGGAATGAATTTGGAATTTGGAATGATTTCACTGGGAACGTAGTACCCGATCAGTAGAACAAATAATATTATAAAGTTCTGTTCAAGGGAGGAAACGTACTGAAGTTACATAGTACTGAATTAAACTATTTATTAAATTAAAAGGAGAGTTCTCCCTCGATATCCCCCTTTCTCAAATTCTACATAAACGTATTAAACTAAATATTAAACTCGTTCCATTTGACGTTTTGAAATTTTCTATTCGTTGCGTCACAAAAGGTGGTCAGAAAAAAGGTGGCCGATATTTCACTCAAAGTGGCCGAAATACTACCCAAAGCAATGTCCATATTTTTATTATTTAGGAAGTGATTTAAAGAAAACAAAGACAATAAACTATAGTTTTCAAGGTTCCACACAACCTTCCCGAAAAGGAAGTAACAAAAAATATCAATATGAATTAAAAATATTGCATTTCAAACTTAGGACTTCGGTGCTTATATGCAAGTATGCCGAAATTTGGCACACTTACCCTATTTATGAATGAATTTTATGATTTTTTTATTTAAAAGAAATCAAGAGAAAATTTTGCATTTGTAATAAAGGTCAGGATGACTTTGCGGTTTTAAAATAATAATTCTAAAAAATCAACAATTAATAGTAAGATGCAAGAGATAGATAAGATGCTGTGGTCTCCGTCTTGATTTAACGTTTCTATCTGCCATTTTGAATAATTGTCAAAATTTAAAACTCGTCAAAATGGACTGAAATTTTAGTATGTTGTACCTAATGTCAAGATCTTTTCAGAACGTATCTATGTTCTTGTCTAGGTTAAGCAAATTTCTTGATACAGAGGCTCAAAGTTTCAAAGTATCCTTTTGCGGATCCTTGTATGCTACTTCCCAGTAAACACAATGTAAATTTTTACTAGCCCAATGCTATAATTAAAAGCATTGCCCATGTTATTAATAAAGGGCTTTGTCCAAGTGCATAAAATTAATCCTTAATAATTACTTATTAAGTCCTTAATTAAGGCATTTTTGGGCGACATTATACATCTAGTGCAGGCTTGATCTAAAAGAAAAGCCGAAGTGAATTTGGTGGTACCTGTTGGCATTCTTCGAAATTCCGCGAAAATTCACGTAGACAAACTGACAGGTTTTTTAATGTGAAAATAATTTAATTTCTTAGAGTTAAGTCATTTTCACAATAAAATCCTTTTAATAATTTACTTGTCTTTTTAATAATTTAAAAGTGTCAATAGGGGTTCCCTGTCGAACAGACGTTCCTCCGACCCTAATTTGAAACTTGATAACCAAAAACTTGCAAATTCAATTGTACGTATCAATTTCTTTATTAGAAATTTTTGTTATTAAATTAAAACCATATTATGCAAGAGTAATAGTCACATTCTAATCTAAAAGGTCCACTTGAGTATTATGGAGGAATGATAACTTATCGTTACTATCAAGTCGATAATATTGTGAAGTCTATAAATAATAGATTAAGTGAGTAGTTTAATAGAGCTTTAAATTTTCAAATAGGTAAAAATTTTGCATCAAAATGAAGAAAAAAGAATTCTCAGTTAGTTCTTTAAAGACAATAAGTAATCTGTCAAGAAAATTACTGCAAAAATGATGTTTTCTTTTTATTTACAATCATAATTAAGTTCTTATTTTTTTGTTCCTGAATCTAAGAAAATCTACGATTTACGTATTTTTTCATAGTTTATAAAAATACATAGGGGAAAGTACTCTCCCTTCGAACGTTCGTAATGTGAATTCGAATAATGTGAATTTTCTTTTATTTTTCCTAAGAGACTTACACATTTCTATTAAATATTAGTTAGCTTCTTATCAATTAATGATAATTATTTGTAAGTCTCTTAGGAAAAATAAAAAAGTCACATTATTCGAAGGCATTTCCAAGTTAGTTCGAAGTTCGAAGAATAGTTCGAAGGGAGAGCACTTTACCCTATGTATAATATTTTGAGAAAGAAAATTTAACTTAATAAAAGTGTTTTCAGTAAATAATTTACTTATCGTTAGAGAAGCCCTGACCTCAGATACAACACACTAAAATTTCACTAAACATTGAAAATGGAAGCTTCTAGATTTTCGAAATCGAATTTTCGAAAATTGATTTGTCGAAAATTCGCCTAAAATTTAGATGATCTAAAGAGTTGTAGAATTTAACAAGACCTCTTCAAATTACTATCTATAATCAAAATCTGACAATTAGAAGAGGAGCTATAGCTATTTAAAAATTCATTTCTTGACATTTGCTCTCGATTTAACGAAATCGAAATTCGCCCCAGATCTCAGATAACTGAAATTGTGAAAAATCTCAGCTAATTCAGGAATTTTCCAATGAAAAACTTTGAGACAAACAATTAAAACCAGGGGCATGACATTTCCTATGTTTGCCATATGTTTCTAGCGAGCCGAAAAAATTTTGAGATTATTAGCTGTTTTCTGTCATTGTAGAATGAATTAGTAAAACATACTAATACAAAATAAAAGCCAATTTAATAACGAAGAAGCAACCGAAAACCCTAAATTGGTAACCTACGTATTTTTGGAGATATTTCGTAAAATGTGTACGAAAACAGGGAAAAAATTACACTAAATCTGGTCGCAGTTTTCAGAGCTAATGTTACCCCCCCTGATTAAAATCTTTAATTTTAAAGTCAATATTCAAAGGCTGATTCCGATTTTCCGATGAAGATTGTGTCAAATTTATCTAAGCTAAAACTGATCAAATTGGAATGTCAAACTTATTAATACTTCTAATTAATTTAAAGCTGTTCGTGAAGACCTTCTAAACTTTTTAATATTCAGCAATATTAATCTCTTTAAGCTTTTTTGATCTCAGAATTAGGATACGTTAATAAAAAATAAAAATAGTCAGTTCTGCACTTTGAAAATAAATGTTAATAGGGGAAAGGCTCATAATTTTGGACAGGGGTGCTTATAAGCATTTATGTGCCCAAGTTTCAAGTGCGATATTTTCAATACTAACTTTTTTTTTTGTTACTGTATTTTCAGAAAGGTTGTTTAGTAATTTGGCAAGTTGTGTATTGTCTTTGTTTTTACTAAAATTGGTCTTAATACGTTTGAAAATGAATTGATATGTAGAGGTGAATTTGACTCTAATTCTGGACATCTTGGTTGTAATTTCGGACACTTTGCTTGTAATTTTGGGACGGCTAATCCGCCTCAATAGCAGCCCA
This sequence comes from Phlebotomus papatasi, assembly GCF_024763615.1. Taxonomy (NCBI): domain Eukaryota; kingdom Metazoa; phylum Arthropoda; class Insecta; order Diptera; family Psychodidae; genus Phlebotomus; species Phlebotomus papatasi. The sequence continues at coordinate 76,809,837 of NC_077224.1, read as the reverse complement.
ATGTTCTCCATTTCAAGAACCAATCTTACCAAGTCCTCTTCCTGTTTATGTAAGGGAACCGCAGAATAATACAAGAAGCCCGGAAACTCTTCACATTATTCATTAAAATGAGTTGACTTCGATACTCCAAGTACGCGCAGATTCGCGCATTTCTTGGCCATTCTGGGAGCCTTTTAAGGCTGTTCTTATTACATCTCGTTTGTAGAGATAATGCTCCTTTGTTTCTCCAGGCATTTATACAACCTAATCATCACAAAAGCTAAAATTTCACGAAATTTCTAGAGAAAAACACCTGTCCAAAATAAGGAGTATCACCTCACTGGTAAATCTCTTCGAAAATTTCCTATTTTTCACACGAAAAACGTTATTCACAAGGCAAATCTCACTTCAGGTCAAATGTACAATTTACCATTAATTTGAATCAACACAATAATTAATGAATATTTAAAAATATCACTGAAAAACAGCGAGGAAAGATTGTTAGTAGTTCACTACAGCTAAATAAGACTGAAGTAAACACAAAGTTCTGTCATATTTCTCGTAACACTGAGTAAAAACGAGGGTGCGATTAACTTTTTTTCCTCATAACTTTAACACTTTTTAGGTGTAAAAATATATCAACATTTTTTAATGTTAATTTTACATCTTTTTAAGAGTAAAATTAACATGAAAAAGGGTAACTTTAACCCCTAATACACCTAAAAAGCATAATATTTACACCAATTTCGGATCAATACTGCAGGGTAAAATAAACATTTCCGGAATGTTATTTTAACTTTTTCGGATTTCCCTCAGTGAAGCAATTGCTCACACTGAATTTTTAACAAAGCAATTTTAACTCAAATCATATTCAAAATTTAACGTATTTAGTGTTAAAATCTCCCAAAAAGAACGAATATTTAGATAGAATTCATTATTCATTAAATATTGGAATAAAAATCCATAATTTTAATCAATTTATTTTTAGTGTCCAATTTTATCCTCAAAGTGTCCAAATTTAGAAACTGTCCAATATTATGAGCTTCTCCTCTACCTAATCGCACGGGAAAGAATGTTGTACCAAAGAAAGGGAAAATAAAAGAAATTTCTCCTGTATAAATTTCACTCATTTTTTTCCTTTTCATTTTTTATTTGTTAATTTATTTTTAATTATCAAATTTTTTTTATTATCCAACTTTTTAATTGATTTATAAGTATTTCCATAAAATGTAGGTATTTTGAATTTTGTATTCGCCAAAGACTTTAAGAAAAAATATTAATAGTGAAAAAAATAAATAAAAACAATCGAGAAAAAGTTTTTTTTGTCATCGCATTTTTGAATTGAGAAACCCTTCAAAAAGAAAATAAATCCACGAAATCAAGTGATGGGTAAGAATACCAAATTCTTCATTCAGTTTCCCATTAAAATAGCTTTGGTGGACTATGTTGTGTACGGTATTTGATACATTTTTATTTTATTTCTTTTTTTTTACCCTGGGGAATATTTTCAGGCTCAACCGCGGAGAAAGTGCGTAGAAAATTGAGGGGATTTTCGAGGGGAGACGGGGGTTGGTTTGGTTTACTTGTGAATGATTCTCTCAAAATGCGTCCATCTATATCTATTTGGGGGTGGTGGGGGCGGGCAGAAGGGGAGGAATAGTTTCAATCAGTCACTTACTTCTTCATAATTCTTGTGATTCTGCTGTACGAGGATGTCACTACTTAGGAGGTTCACATAGTTTGCCTGCGGCGGTATTGGTGGCGGCGGCGTCGTTTCCATCGACGAACGTCGGCTCACCCTTCGAACAGTCCCTGGATCCCTTCGATGGCTCTGTGCTGACTGCAAATTGGTCCCATGTCCCCCACGACCACCACCACCACCTCCTCCTCCTCCTCCTCCACCACCTCCTCCGCCGCCGCCCCCTGCACTTCCACCACCCCCTGCATTCCCACTCTGCCCACTCCGCGTGGGGCTCGTGCTGCGGCTCTGGGTCGGCGACGACGGCTGACTCAGCAGCGGCGACGTCGATTGTGTCGGCTGCGTCGGATGCAGGGAAATGGTATCCAGAGACGTTGACAAAGGTGCTTCTGCTAAGTTACTAGCAGCATGCCTCATCGTCCAGGGCACCGTTGTAGGCGGAGGGCCCACTGTAAAATCGTGCGTGGGAATTGTCATACCCGGCGGCAATTGCATCATTGGATCCATCAGTGGAGCCCCAAGCTGAGCCTCTGCCCCGGGAATCATCTGCAAAACAAAGAAAAACACATTACATCAAATTATAGTAAGACCTTAAGAATTTCTCTCCCTTTTTAGAATTCTTTAGGAAATTTTAGTGTCTCTTAATCCATATTTTAGTTTTTAAATATTAAGGAAGTATATAACATTTGCAGTTAAGTTCGATCAACATAGATGGCGCTAAAATTACACTGAAAAAAAAAATGTTTTGTCAAATTAAAAAGACAAGTTTGTAAAAAGCATGTTCTTCCATACAGAATATGGAAAAGTTTTATCAAATAGGCGGCAAACTGGATCTTGTTAAAAAAAAAATTGTCAAAAGTGTGTTTTTCTATATAAAGTCGTCTACACATTGAGAGCAATTTTCGTCAAAAATTGCGTTTTTGACAGAAATTTGACGTTTCCCCCTACAACGCTGAAGGGAATTTCCTTTAAAAAAGCAATTTTTGACAAAAATTTCTCCCAATGTGTAGAGGCCATAAAATGCAAGAAAAAGTTTTGTCAAATTGGTTAATAACATCCTTTGGCAAAATTTCAACAAATCCATCTGTTCGTTTAACAAGATATTTTTTTAGAGTAGAGTACGCAGAAAAAAATATTTTGTAAAAAAGTTCGTAAATGTTTGTATTTGTTTCACAAACATTGTTCGTAACAAAATCATTTGACCAACATTTTTTCTTCTTTCACAAACATTTGTTTGGTGTGTAAAACTTTACGGACAAGTGACAAAATTTTACAATAAATTTTCAGTGTGTTTACGAACAAATGTTCGTAAAAGACAAAAAAAAATCCTCATATGATCATGTCATTATTATTATTAACCAGTATTATTAGTCCCCAGTAGGAATTCACAAATATTACAATTTTACGAAATTTTCTTTTTTCTGTGTACGGGAAGGCTTCCAAGTTTCGCATACCCTCTGGTTTCGAACGCTTCATATTTTCCCCATACTTTAATGAATCTGACCTTTTTTTCAGGAAATATCTGACTTAAGACCACTATTAAAAAGGATAGATAATCCTAACCGGCTTATGTACGTGAGATTCTTAATGTGAGCTAACTTGAAATGTATGCAAATTCGATTTAGAGCTGAAGTTGTGGGACGCCATTCAGTTATATTAAATCAAATTCGTGAAATTATGCAAATTTTGTATTTAAACCAAAATATAAAAAATTTGGATGGAGTGACAGAAAAGTGATATATGGGTGAAATGTAGACCAGAATATTCTCTATTATTTTGCTGTAGAACTTGATCTCATCGATTAATCAGAAGCCGAGATAAGCGCGGTTGTTTGTTTCTGAACTCGTTTTTTCGACCAGAGCGCCCCAAGTGTTCATTTGATGAACTTCAACTATATCAAAGAATTGTTGTATTTTGTGAGACTTTCCATTTAAAACTCTATTTTAAGTGTCTTGGTTGAGTAGAAGCAGTCAAATTGGCATCTGAGTGGTTTCAAAGGGTTATTATGCGAAAAGTCAATTTTTTCACACTTAAACGGAAAAATCGGACAGACGGCGTAGTCTAAGTGGAAAATGATGTATGAACGAAATGTAGAGACAAATGTCCTCTACAATTAGGTCGAAGTAATCATCAAATTCGGTTGAAAGTAGTTTCTCGACTGTAGCGCCTCTGGTGTTGGTCCCACGAAGTTCAAATGTTCTAGAAAGTTGTAGAATTTTGCGAGATCTTTCATTTGCGTCCTCACTCATCAAAATCGGTCAAATAGAACCGGAGATATGATTTTTTGAATTTCGTGAACTTTGACCCCTTTTATCTCCGGTTCTATTATAACCACAGCGCACATACTCACCATTTTGGAAATCTTATAGACCAGACAACAACACTCTAAAATTTGATTAACTTGCACAATGCCGTTTTTGAGAAAAATGAGTTTGAATTTTGATGAATTTTGGCGCTATCGCAGCGCCACCTGTGGTGACTTTTTGAACTTCCATCTGAAAGTGCTCATGGAGACGAAACCAAAAAGGTAAAATTCAGGTCTATATGTTAATAAGAACCGGAGGTAGAGGCCGGTCAATATTAGAAATTTGACCCCTTATAGCTCGGGTCAGGGGTTATGGATCGACTTAAGTATTTTTTTGTTTGATACAGTTCTGTCTCTCTATATGCACAGTTTGGGTACTTTTTTTGACAGTTCTCTCTCTGAATATGCACAACTTTTTTGAAATTCCCAACGGTTTTTTTCTTTCTTTTAATAAATTATTATTTTTTTTATTGTTCTAGAATTTCCCGTGTTATTTTAAATATAATATGAGACAGAAAAAATAAAATTAAGAAAATTAAAAATAAGAAAAATTAGTTACCAAGAAAATAATTTTCTTTATTACTTTGTCAAAATGTAAACAAATTGATTTTGAATGCAACCGACACAAAAGCTGTGCATATAGAGAGTGTGCATATAGAAAGACAGCACTGTAGGTATAATCACTGGCTATAACATACTAAAATTTCAGTTCGATGCACAATGGAATTTTTGAGTTATTTAACTTAGAAAATTGAAAAATCTTCTTTTTAAAAATAGCGCCCCTAGCGGTGGTTTTATGAACTTGCGAGGTTAGAAAGGGAAGTGGCATTTCACGAGAGCTTTCCAAAAAGCCCTCACTTTTTAAATTCTGACAATTAGAACAGGAGTTATGGCAATTTTAAGATTTTTTTGGACCCTTACAGCTCGGGTCAGGGGGGTCGGGGGACCTTAAGTTTGGTATTGATGGAAAGCCCTAAGGCCCAGCTATAACATACTAAAATTTGAGCCCGATCGATGCCATAGGAGCGGAGCCATTGAGAAAACAAGAAAAGGAGGGTATTCAAAATGGCGGAAGGAAGGGTGGGGGGTCAATGCACCAAATTGCAATTTTCACCCGATATATAACCTTTGCCGAAAACCGCAAGTCGATATCTCTTTTAGTTTAGGAGCTATTAAGCTCCAAAGAGCGGCCGGCCGGCCGGTAACGTAACTTAGCCACCCATATCGCTCCTTGGAAATTACAAGGGGCCAACTCAATCTGAGCCATTTTTCAGGAGACAGCAGGAAAGATTCAACTTTGTATAAATAATTATCTCAATTAAGTATGTTAATAAAAACAATTTAATTCTTTTCTATTTGTATGAGCATTATTATAAACATCGAAACATGCATATTTTTACCTTCCAAAATAAGTTTTTTTATGAGTTAGCTCTTTGTCATTCTAAATGATGCGCAAATTTTCATGAAATTAGAATGACACGGGATCAACTTGCTTGAGTTAGTTCCTTGTTTCACAAAAATTTGAACTATAAATCTATTTTGTGCCCCTTGACTTCAAACAAAACCGCGCAAGCAATCATAAAGAGTAAAATTTTGAAAAACTTTTCTAATAACGAAATTTATTGACTTATATTATCTGAAATTTTATTAAATTCTCTGTCTGAGTGCATTAAAACCTCAAAATCGCCAAAAAGTGAGTTGTCCCCTTGTAATTTCCAAGGAGCGATATATTCGTGATCAGGAAGTGATGAAACACATTTTGGCCAAATTTGAGCTCGATCGGACGACATGAGATTTTGTTAGGATTATAGTAGGTGATATTATTAAGATTCTCACCTAATATTGCAAGATTAAAACCTTCAATTTAAAAGAGTTCTAACTTGAACTTTTGTTTATTACATGAATAAATTATTTTAATTTCTTTTAATAATTTTTCATCGATATCAATTATTCAATCAATTTTACATTGAATATTTAATATATTAAGAACGACAATTTTAGAAAATAATAAATTATATTAATAATTTCTTAACACGTGAGTAAGAGAAAACAAAGGAAAGGTAACTTTTCCAATGATTCTCGTCCAAAGTGTTTTTCTAGGGATTGCCTGAAAAAGCGTCGTGCGATTTTTTTTCATTTTTGGATAATGTTGTGTAGGATAGTCAATAGATGGCGCAATCTGCGCGAAAAATCGAGGAGCGACGAGAGACGGAGAGAGGAGTTTAGTTTAAGACGAACCGCGACGCGAGCAAGACGTAATATAAAATTGGTGAGTGATTAACAAATTATATTTCCCTCCTACCAAAAAACTCTTTAGTTGTAATGATTATCCAGGCGGGTATTTTATCCGTGATTTCATTTCTAATAACAGTTTTTCAAAGTTAAAGATTAAAAAGACTCGTGAATCGTGTCAATTCAATCGGACTGAAACGTTTCAAAACCGTTAACTAATTTTAATCAAAACTGGGAAATATTTTGAGTAATTTATAAATCGATTCAAATCGGTTGAGAACCGATTTAATTTTAATTCAGATAATAATTTTCAGCATTTCTATTTAAGTTCGTATTCTTCAACATTTCTCAGATAAGAAAACTATTGAAGGAATAAAATTATTTTTAAATAAATTATTTCTTCAAAATAAAAATTCAAAATAATATTGTGAACAACTTCGAGAAATACCAAATCTGCAGTAAGTTGGGAGAGTTCGCAATATTAAAGTTTTCTTTTTTTTTTGTTAAATAATCATCATAATAATTTTTCAAATCAAAAATCAATGTGGTTGAGATGAATTTCAAAATTATTATTTTACTAATCCGTTGAGAAATGAAACTTCAAAAAGAAAATTATTTTTTAATATCCAATTCAAACTCTATATCCCATTTGATTTTAATACCAAAAGACAAGTAAAAAATAGTAGTAAATAGGGTGAAAGGAACAGCTATTGACACTTTAAAAAGTTGTGTCAGGACTTATTGACTAAGATTTATAGAATAAGAGAAAAACGTCATATTATTTACATTTTATTAGATATTTTAAATAAATTTCAAGATTTTGACAAGTGTCAATAGGGGTTCCCTGTCGAAGAGGTATTCCTTCGACCCTAAGTATATTTAACTTTAAATAGTTTCGTGAAATTCATTTGAGTCTCGATTTCTTTTTATACGTATTTCAAACTGGAGGTTTAGCCTAGTGCTCGAATGTCTATAGAAATCCTAAAAAATAATCAATTTTAGTGGTTTTCCCAATATCTAATTCTAATGTATCATTTGATCTTAGTATAAAAATTCGCGTCACTTACTAAATTTAATTCGGTGTGATGTTCAACAGAAGAAGAAGAGTGCGAAAGAGTAGGACAAACATATGCAAGGCTTTGAAGAAAGTTGTGAATTTTGACATTATGAAGTTTTCCTGATATAAAAGGTGTGTCGGAGCTATTAATAACTAAGTTAAAATTATCCCAAAAAACTTGCTTTATTAAAATTAGAAAAGTTAAGCAAAAGAGCGCAACTTTTAGGTCTAATTGTTGCCGTATTTGACTGGTTTTCGACTTATGGTTTAATCCTGTTTCCGAAGTATTTTGAAGTTTTTTTTTTTATTCAAATTATTAAAAACAAAGATAAAAAGATTACTATTTTAGATCTCTAGATTGAAATCTGAACCAAGTGTATGTCTAATTTCAACTGCGCAATTGTTTAAAGAAGCAATATATAATGACACAAAACCGTATTTCAAGAAGTTTTACTAGTTCGCGAAACTTTTCATTGAGCATTTAGTAGTTCTCATAAAAATCGCAAGATAAACCAAAATCCGTGCATCTATTCTCTCAACTCTTTCACTTTCTGCCATTGGCATTTGAAGCATTGAAAATAATTCCACGTTAGATTTAACGCAGTTTTTTTCTGTTATAGCTCTTCCCATTGTTTTTGTCTGAAATTTTGCTTTTTTTTTCATGGCAAAATGTCCATATTATGTGAGAGTGAAAAATTCTCAATGATATTGAAACAAATTGATTTTAATTTAAAAACAAAAGAATTTCAGAATTGTTGCATTTTTATTTGAAAAAGACATCTCAATATACCAAAATGCTTATCGTTGAAATTGAAAAGGTATGACTTTTTTTCTATTTAACCAAAGAGACTTTCAAAGCTATCAGGCACTAATGTGAGTACCTATGATAAAAGGGACAAGTTACACAAATATCTCACTTTCATTGGAGATCTTTAGGATAAGACATAGAGTACTTAACTTGTGCACTAAGTTAGACTTACATAAAGACCCAAAAACGCCAATATTACAATTTTCCCCTTCAAAATTAGGGCCAGGGTAAAATCCAATTTGTAAGAAAAAAATAAATAAAATTAATTGACGATCCGAGAATAAAAAGTGCAAGTGCAATTCTGCGAAATACCGACTAATTTCGTCGTAATTACTTCATTGTAATGTGGAATTAAAATTACATAATTTACTTGGCTCAAGATTGTGTATTTATTTGTACGAGGAAGTCCCAATTTCACCAAGAATTCCACCCAATAATCTGCTCATTGCATCCCACATTCCTCAAACTTTCACTTTCCCCATTTGATGAGGTTTCTTCCAGGAATTTATTCAAGAAAACATGACAACTTTTAAACAAATTAAGAAAAGTTCAAATTTCATAATAAACACTTAAGCATTTAAAAAATAAATTGATTTAAAAATCATTAAAAAACAAAACTTATTCTACGATGAGCATTATTTACAACAAATAAAATCCCTTATGATGATCTTTTAACGTTTTAGATTGCAAAAAGGCTTAGGGGAACTATGTCAAATTTTGGTCAGATTGCAATTTCGGCCACTTCTTATGGATTCTGAAATTTTCATAAGTTTTTAGTCATTTAATTTTAAGGAAGTCGTATAATGCTAAAGAAACAAAAAAGCGTGACCTCTATGAACATGATTACTGCTGAAAAATCTCTTCTGAAAGGGCGAGAAACTTTTGTCCGAAATTGCACACAAGGCAATGTCTGTACATTTATTCATTCAAAAAAATATTAAGAGGTTATATCATATTCATATTGATCAGTTCATTAGCAAAGTCACAAGAATTCCAAAAAACACGTTGATTTTTGGCGTTCAACTAGGTATAATCCTTTAAGAAATATATTACAAAACTTAAGATAAATTACTCTAAAATGTTTTAAACACATTTTCTGAAAGGGAGGTGACAAAAAAACCAATCATGTAAAAAATAAGACTTCCGGAATCCCCTATTGTTGATTAAAAATACGATTATTCGAACTTAGAACATTGGTGTTTATATGCATACAAACTGTTCGAAATTTAATGCAGAACCCCTACGCCAAGCTTTTGCCAATCATTCTTCCAAGTTCAGCTTATAAGAATACTAGAACTCATAATTTTGATGCCCATAGAATAAGTTTCGCATCATTTAACTATATTAATAAATCTCTGCAATGATCCAACTCATAGTGAAAAATATCATGATCATGAATTTGAGCATTTTGGAATTTTTTTTCACTGAATTACGTTTTTCACCTTTACCAGTTCACAACTGATTTGAGTCTCTTAAATTTATAAATCACCTTAAAATATCGTCAGTTGCATCAACCGTTGTCGTAATTGCATTTCCTTTGTGTCGCATTTTGATAAAAGAGGCAATGTTTGTATCAGTTACAAAACATATGCACACTGGAGAGAAATCCGAAAAAGTTAAAATGGCATTCCGGAAATGTTAATTTTACCATGCATTATTGATCCGAAATCGGTGTAAATATTACCCTGTTTAGGTGTATTGGGGGTTAAAGTTACCCTTTTTCATGTTATTTTTACCCTTAAAAAGGTATAAAATTAACATTAAAAATGTTGATATATTTTTACACCTAAAAAGTGTTAAAGTTATGAGGAAAAAAAGTTAATCGCACCCCCGTTTCTTTCTCAGTGCTGATATGACAACGGTTGATGGAACCGACGATTTGTCAAAAATAAATTAGAAGTAATGTAGTAGGAGAACTGCACCAAATTTCGGCATAGTTACATCTTTTTCAGGAGCATTGCTTGGAACCTTATAAACAGTTTATCGTCTTTGCTTTCTTTAAAATCATTCTAAAAACATTTCAAAATGAATAAAAATATGTAGACATTGCTTTGGGAAATATTTCGGCCACCCTGATTGTCGTAGTTTCTTGCTTTTCCGCAACTCTTATAAGGTCTTCTATTAGGTAAAAACTAAAAATTTATGGATTTTTGGAAACAAACGAAGTGGCCGAAATTACAAACTGGGCGAAATTTAGTACAGTTCCCCCTATGCAATTGAATTACAAATAAAAAACTTTTTTGGGTCCATAACCAGTTAAAATAAGTTGAAATTTGTTAAAGATTCCAAGACCTTTTGTACGAGTCCAATATGACCTCATTCGGTTAAAAAATGTGGTCTCTAGAGGCCTTTGGGATTTGACTTTGAAAAATTTTCGATGCACTGGTCTTTTTTTGCCATTTTTGTACATTGTTCAGTCTACAAATATGATATTCAGTTTACAATGTTTCGTGAAAAATGTCCATTCAGACGATTTAGACTCTTCAATCATTTGCACCGGGCGGAACTCGAACTCACATAATAGTTGAGCCGGAGGTCACACCGCCCAAGAGCCGAACGCTCTTACCAATTGCAATACGGACACGGACCCCTTTTAAGGTCTAATGATAGTTAGACGGACAAACGGGCAAACATTGTGGCTTAGAAATCGACTGATTTGTGAAGATATGTTAAGCACTCAGCGAGCACAGATGTTAAAAAGGTAGTATTTTCAACATATCGTCAGTTATATCAGCATTTGTCGTAAGTTCATTTTTGCGATTTTGAGATATATACATATTTAGAATCGGCGTAATTTTTTTTATTAAACGCACTTGAGAAAAAGAAAGTTTTATAAGCCCAATAAAAATTATTTTAAACAAAAATTATCGTAAGTGCCCTTAATTAAGAAAAAATTATCAGAATTTGTCGTAACTTTCATTTTTTGGGAACTTACGACAAATTTTCATACAAAATTTTCTCTAATCAGCATTTTTCATTCATTCATTCATTTTCAACCGCTTATCCCTATTGGGGTCGCGGGCCCATGACATCCAATCTAGCAGCCCACGCCTGTCGGTCCTCCGCCACTTCAGGAAGATGTTCGAGTTCGATCCCGAGGCGTTCCAAGGCAAGATTCTGAATTTGATTCAGCCACCTTGTCCTAGGTCTGCCTCGAGGCCGAGGTCTCCTCACAATGGCTTGCATAGCTTTTCTGGGGAATCTTTCTTCATTCATTCAGCATTTGTCGTAAATTCTTTTGCTCGTTTGCGTGGCTTGTAATTTGCAGCAAAAATGTAATATTTCTCATTGAAACGTTCACAAACTCTTCCAAAAGACAGTGTGAAAAATGCAACATTAAATCATTTTAATTCAATATTTGTGAGAAAACAGTGAGAAATTTATGAAATAAAAGCTTTTAAGGACAGGGATAAGAGTTTAATTGATTAATTTAGTAAATTAAGGCGCTTATTATCACTAGGTTAATTGAAATTGATATAATGCATTTTTGAAAATTGTCGTAACTTCCAAGATCTCCATACATTGAAAGTTACGGCTTTATAAACGATGGAAGTTACGACAAAATCTTATTGTGTTTCATCGGACATATATCTCAATATCTCAGCTTTCAAATCGTGTTATAAAGATTTTCTCGAGTTAACTTAAAGTTTATTAGTTCCACTTTTATTATTTTAACTCAAAAGTATCGCATTCGGGGCTCATTTTTAAGAAAAATAAAGCTGAATTGAAAATATCGTCTCTTGAAAAGTTGTCAAAAGGAAGTTACGACAAATAATGCTTTAGCTGACGATATATTTGCTGAGTCAATCAGCAAATATATGCTGACCGGTCAGCAGTTCTCGAATAAAAAGTACTAACCAAAACAAAAACCGGTTAGAATTTTTGGTGTTCCCTAGGCAGTAAAATCAAATTTCGTATTAAAAAAAAATCCTTCTAATCCCGAAATTATACTCACCTGAGCAGAAATATGGGAAAGTGTTCAACTTCAAACGCACTAGTGCAATTTTTCCTTCAGACTTTGAATTTTTTAAACTGTTAAAGATTTTTTTTCTATTATTTTTTAATAATAGAATAAATATATTTTCTTTGGGAATTACAATATTAAAGGTTAGTGCGTTTGGAAGTTAACTTCCCCCTATTATTTTTTTTCGGTTTTGATAAATTTAATTATGCGTTAGGCTGCATTATTTTCTGATTTTTCTTTCAAAGTGGCCTCCGAAAATTAGATCCCGAAAGCTGTATTTTAAAGAAAATAAGTAATCGCAACTTCAGAAAATATTTTGAAAGGTTACTACATTGTATGCATTAGGATTATTTATGAAATAAAATGATTAATTGCACCGATTATACCTAATTGTGCAAAATATTTGGAATTATTAAAATGTTTTTGGCCTTCTAAATCCCCCCTTAAATCAAAAGAAAACGCACCCAACAAATAGACAGTAAAGAAATTTTTGGACAAATTAAAAATTACGAGTTTTCAATGGCTTTTCTTTTGCAAAAATGCATTTAGAACTGGAAGAAAATTATAGGCAAAATCGGAAATAAAGTGCAAATTATTCGTCTAATATCTACCCTTATTAGATTTTGTCGTTTGCATTTACCGTTTATCATTTATCGTTATCGTTTGATTTTTTTTTAATTCTCAGAATCTTCAAGCTTTATGGTGCTATTTCAATGAAAAATAAAAACGGGACATTATTCTCCTGAACAATTTTTCTTAGCACTTTACTGTTCTAATGCGCTTCTGTATTATCGACTTTTCTTCGTGTTGGTTGCTGTCTCGACTATTTTCCTCAGTTCTCACTGTGTTCAAAAACCAACAAACATTCATAACAGAAACCAGCACAGAGAAAAGTCGATTGTGTAGAAGCACTTGAGAACAGTAAAGTGCTAAACAAAAATTCATTTATTATTGGAATAGCACCATTTGGTGCTGAAAAATAAAAAGGATAAAAAATAGTACAGGATTGTCCTCAAATTCTTCTGCATAAACGACTTTTCTTTGTATATGTTCCTGTCACGGGTCTCGGTCAAAATCCCGAAAGCCAAAATCCCGAATGGCCCAAAATCCCGAATTCTTAAGTGTCATAGCTACTCCCACGATTGCACCCGCGCTTGCTGGAGGCAAAGGGAAATCTTCTGTGTTTTGGGAAATTATTCTGAACATTTTCCCCCATATAATTTCATCCCTTTCAGGATTTCGAATATTCGGGATTTTGGCTTTCAGGATTTTGGCCTTTTCTTGATTTTGGCTTTCGGGATTTTGGCTGCCACGGCCTGTCACGACTATTTTTCCCAGTTCTCATCTTATTCAAAAGCGCCAAACAATCGTGACAGAAACCAACACATAGAAAAGTCGATCATGTAGAAGCATTTGAGAACAGTATAAAAAAAGTGCTAAAAAAAAGTTGTTCATTTTTCATTGGAATATCACCATAATGGTGCTGAAATATGAAAAATTAAAAGGTGAAAAAACATTTTAGTACATGACTGTTCTCAAATGCTTCTGCATAATCTACTTTTCTTTGTGTTGGTTCCTGTCACGACTATTTTCCGTCTTGTTCTCGTCGTACTACAAAACGCCAAACAGTCGTGGCAGGAACCAAAAAAAAAGTCGATTATGCAGAAGCACATGAGAGCAGTCATATACTAAAAAAAAACTGTTTTTCTTTTTTTCATTTCTCATTAGAATACCATTAGAATACAATGAATATGAAAACCGAAAAAAATGCAGATACGATGACAATCGATGCAAGCGACGATTTATAGATTGCAGATAATCTGCTTATCTTCGGCGCATAAAACAAGGTGTATAAAATTAGAAAACAATAAATATTTAAGGAAAAATAACCATTGTTTATATAATATTATCTTTCCTTGATTGATTGTACTTTAAAATGTATTGAAGAAAAAAAAACTGAGTTCTCTTTTCATCGTATCAAAAAAAAAAAGGACATTTTCTAATTAGAACAGAAATAAAAATTTTGAGAACTTGAATTTGAAAATTAAAAAAATATGGCAGAAAAAAGGAAAACTGATTTGGAAAGAGAAGCCTTGAATATCGAATCTGTTAAATATTGCTGGATCTTACTAAAGATATGAGAAGTCTAGAGGACCCTGTTGGGTAGAATCCTCTAAGCAAATGCCTGGAATCGTGATCATAGAAAAGCTTCTGCAACAGAGAAAAAGAGACACATAATTTTTTTCAGGGAATCCCAATTTCTCAGAAGCAGATTCCTCTTTTTGGAATTTGCTATGTTCTCAAGAATATCAGTCAGGAAGGAGGTCAAAAAAGCGTCTCGATAGAGTTAAGAGAGAAACTGTGGCAGGGGATTGCGGACTGACCTGTGTGAATCCCATGGGTATCTGTGGCTGCCCCATGAGTTGATGGTGGTGGATGGTGTGGATACCAGGTGGCGAGGGTGTAGAGTTGGTGAGTAGTGGAGGCTGCTGGGGCGAAATGTGGTGGTGCGGAGGGGGCTGAGTAGCCTGCGGAGGTGGTGGCTGGGATGCTGGGCGGCTCTCCTTGATCTTGGTGAAGATTTCGGCGCACTTCATGCGCTGTTCGAAGGAGAAGACTGGATGGTTGGTGGCCATGGTGTAGACGAGCAAGAGCTCCTGCAACGGATCGCCATCGCTGAATTTACTAAGGTCACGCTCGCCCCAGCCGTCGAGGGTGCGGAAGAGCTCATTGACACAGGGGCGACTGCAGACGCGGATGAGGGCGAGGTAGAGGGCCATCTTCCGGCGGATCTTCATGTCAGTGGGCTCGCCCGACTGACAGGAGGCAATGTCCGCCGCCAGCTCTGTGGGATTATTAACACGGAGCTCAATCCCTCGCAGCTCCTGCGAGTCTCGCCTGCCCAGCTCCTCTAAGCACGTCCCCAGGAATCGCAGCTCAAATGGAAGGCACATATTCAGAAGGGTGCACATTGTGTCGATTCTTTTGTAACTTTCTAGCTCCTTGAACCACGAGACGACCGTGTCCTTACAGATCATTGCGCACTCATTGATTGCTACCCACGATGAATCGATATTCCCATTCACTTTGCACAATATCCACGTACACTGTAATTACTCTCAACACCGATTTTTACCCAAATTCATGTAGAATTTTTCAGCTTCTTTTGCAATTTCTTTCAACTTGTGTGTGACACCATGATGATATCGGTAGAGCAGGGTTGGTCTACCGATTCACGGGGGCTCATTTTTCCGCTTTCTCGCAGCATTCTTGCGGCTCACATCTCCCAATCACACAAATCCACATGAAACACAAATGAAACATTGCACTCTTTCTCTATTTTTTTGCTTAGATTTGAAAAACTTCGGTCAAAAATACTTCATTTTTTTCAAAGAATATGCAATATTTTGATTTGAAAAATTATTTTGTGGAAAATTTAAGTTTTTGTGCAAACCTCTACGTTGCCTGCTTTGCCGATTCCCGCTCATTTTTCACTGCCATTTTCAACAACCGCTTTTTTCGGGAACCGTATTCGTTGTCAAATTGAATTAGAAAGGCCTTTTTTACTTATGGTGGCTGTGATTCTTTTTCTGACCAATAATAATTTTATAAGCTGCAAAAATCACTAAAACAAGGAATGTTTTGATTATAGTAAAATATTCTATGATGATTGGCTATAACTTGATCGACTTAATCATTTATTTTATGTTAAGCAAAATTCTAAATTGTAGTAATGTTAAAAAAAACTCCACCAACTCCACAAAATATTTTTGAATATTAAACCGACGGTTTTTTTTTTATATTATTCTAACTCAGTTTAGAATAGTTTTTTTCTTTTACACAAAAAAGTAAAATTCAAAAAGTGAAGTAAGAATTTTTCGTAGTTATTAAATGTTCAAAGAACGATTTTTTTTTAAACGAAAAAGCGGATTTGAATCTTTGAATTCATCCAATTCATCCTTTGAAAATTTGATTTTTTTTTATAAACACAACAAGGTAAATGAAGTACGTATCAACATTAAAGGTCAAGTCGTCACCCTAAAATTAAGGAATTTTAGGGTAAATTAAAAATTAGTATATATAAAAAACAGATTTTTTCCAACTTTTTAATTTAATTATTTTCCTTAAAATTGATTTAGTTTTGAATCTTTCGGTGAAGAAATCGAATCAAAAGAAAGTTTAAAGAGAAGTGTAGACACAGAGTCGAGAATTTAAATTCAATCCACGGTTTTATCACTATTATCAGTATATCAGTATTTCCAAGGCCTGTTGCAATAATAAATTTTGAATTTGCTGTGCATACATTAATAATTTTACTATACAGTGCCCGCTCTCTAATCCGGATCGGCGTAATGCGAACGAGTTATCGACGGTTACATTTAAAATAATTTTGAGGTCATGTATGCATATGTGTTCAACAATGAAAATGAATTATTCTGTGATATTTTTGTTTAATAAATAAAGTATAATAGCATAGAATTCTCTAATTATCTCTTTTTAATCTTCTTTGAAACTTTTATTCTAATTCTACAAAAAAAAAAACTTGTAATATATTTTCGAGTCGTTGAACAAATTCAAAATATCCATCCGGATAACGAAGCAGTCATATGTCATATTGTTTCCCAATCATCAGAATAACGAAGCGGGCACTGTATCTTAACTTAAGGAAAACTTAAGCTTACACGAAATTATATCTTAAAAATATCAATAAATTTGCCATAGTAATACACAAGGTTCTTTGATAAGAAAATCGATAGAAAAAAAAACAAGTAACACGATTTTCAAGATACGTGATTCCGATGAGCAATTAGTAACATGGACACTAATTTGTCTCTACTTTTACAGGGAGTTCCGAGTTAAGTAAAAACGAATTGAAAGATATGAATCATCTACTATTGGGAGCGCATTTATAAAATAATTTTTAAAATGACCCTAAATAGGCTGAAAAATTGATACGAGAAATTTTTCATACATCACAGTGATTCCGTAACTTATCCTGAAGACCTCTCTTGTGGGTACGCAATTTTTCTGAGCTATTGGACTGAATTCGTGGGCTTTTTTCGGTCCCGAGAATTTCTTTGAAAGCGGAACTCCCTGTACTTAGTGCTTTGTGATATTTTTTACCTATATATAGGGGCCTCGAGTGGGTCAGTGGATAGAGTAGTAGCTCTATGACTGCGAGGTCTGAGGTTCAAAGCTGAGCAGCAGCAGAAAAAGATTTCTCATGCCATATCGGCTTTGAATTCGTCCAGTGAATGAATGAATAGTAATGTCAATGGTGCATATTGGCAAAAAAAGTGAACCGCCTAAACAATGGAGGCTGGTACAAAAACGAGTTTTGACATGAAAGCGGTACTTCGGTCGATACAAATATTCGCTGTCACTGATCCCAAACACACACCGAGAAGGGATGCTGTGACATAGTAACGGCACTGACTGCTCAGACTGCTCACAGAGCTGTGATATAGAGCGGCTACCCGTATCGAGGGATAAGATAGAATAGGAGTGGGGAAGCATAAGGGGCCCAATTGGTGGCCTGGATGCATCGGAATATCCGAAATGGAGAACTGACCCCTGGCAAAATCTTATATTCTTACCTATATATAAGCCTTTTGACTTTTGATTTCAATATTTCTATATAAAATTAATGAAACATCGAGGCCATGTTTATTTCTATTTGTAGGTTTAAAAATGCAAAAATTATGTTTTTTTTTCAATCACCTTCAGAAAAACTCTGTTATGGAAGCCAGTGCTTTGACAAATTACAAATATCTTTGAAGGCTTCATATTGATACTTTGCGGATCGTAATATCGTCGGTTGCGTCTACCTTTGTCGTATCTGCATTTCTTTTGTGTCAGCATTTCACGTAAGAGGGAACGTCTATATTGTAGCTTGCACCAAATGAAATGCACCAAAGAAATGCAGATAGACAGAGGTAGACGCAACCGACGATATATCCACCAAAACAATTTTTTTTTTTTCAAAAAATTTTGTTCAAGAATTATTTAAGCTGCTGCAAAAATATCCTAGGTATGGACATCCTTAGTATAGTTTGCAAATATACACAAGAATCGCTTCTTATCGATTTTAAATAGTCAAAAAAAAAATATTTGTCGCAAAGTATTCATATTTTCCTTTAGTACTCAGGATCCCAAAGAATGTGGAAGAGTTAAAAAAAAGGCAAAAAAAAAACCAAAGCGTAACTCATTCAGAAAAAGTAGAAACTGACAAAGATTTGTGGTTTTTTTTGGTTTCCCAATGCAAAAATTGGGTTTCTCGATTTCGCAATGCAATTTTTGGGTTTCTAAGGTTTCGCGAATCGTTTCTTAGATAATTAACAAGAGTTTCTCGATATAAGTTACCCCTTGTAAAAACCTAATTTTTGACATATTTAGTGCAATATAAAAAATATTTTCACTAATGGCCTCTACACACTAGAGACATTTATGTCCATATTGAAGCAAATTCTGTACGCTTGTGTAGGAAAGACCCTTCAATATGGACATAAATTTCTCTAGTGTGTAGAGGCCATAAAACTGATATTTTTAACCGTTTTGTTAATTAGGTTTTTATCAAAGAAAAAAGTGTTCATTCAATCACCAATCAATCCAACAAGAGATTCATTTTAACACTTTGAAACCCAAAGTGGCATTTATTCCATTATTAAATAAATGTATTTCTGAATCCTAGAACTGTTGTAGAAGTCTTGCAAAATGAGAAAAAAATTTTTAATGAGTTCATTTAGCATTTTATACAATGTCTACGTTTTTTTATCTCAGGTTTTAAAGTGTTAATTATTTGGTCGTTGATGTCATTTAAATTAAAAATTTTAAAAAATAAATTATAAAACACAAAAGGAAAAACATTTTTAGTAAGTAAAAAGTAGGAACTTTGGTAAGTAAAAAATGTAATGGCTCCGGCACACTTTTCAGATCAGAAATTTTTTTTAAAGTCAACATTCACATACCTTTTTTCATAATGGTTTGCAATATGTCTATCCTACTGATCCTACTCTTTCGCAATTTTCTCCTTCTTTTGAACTTCACATTACTCTCAGTCCCGGCATTAAGTCCTTCGGGATTATGCATCTGACGGAATTATGCACATACAATTATTCAAGTTTGCCTACTTTTGGGAGTCAATTTATGAAATCATTTTTGAAGTACGCTTGAATGTATACTATTCAATTTGAAAACTGAACTAATTTGAAAACATTTTGCTAATTTTTCAGAATAAAACTTTAATTTCTTTCATTAAGGTATTTTTTTTAAATATTCTAACCATTTATTGAAGAACTCTAGCCAAAAAGTACTGTTTGTTATTTCTTTGTATTTCTACTAAACAGTTGAATCTTTTTGTTTGAACTACTTTTACTCCACGCGAAATTCGTTCTACGGCCGATCTATTCAAAAGAAAGCCCCTGCGGGTATGCAAATTTTCTCGATGCTTAATGCCATTTCGCACGTTTTTTTCGGTCCTAAAAATGTGCATAATACCGAGATTGAGTGTAAATTAAATTTAGTTCAGTTCAATTTTGAGACTGAAAGACTTACGCAAATCTTTTGAGAAAGAAAAAGAAGTGAATTAGACTTTTATTAATTTTTCCAGATCTAAAATATGTGGCACATGCCAGAGACTCAAATAATGAAAATGCTTCATGACTTCTTAATTCTCCTTTTGCCAGTAACATTTCACAGCTTACCAATTTTAAGTTGTACTTACCATGAAAAAATAAGTCGAATATTTTTTTATTTTTAATAATTCAATAAAACTCAAAATTTTATACATTTACTATAGCTGTGAAAGTTCGAGTAATGCGCGAGTTCACATTAATCGGTTTATTTTAAATTTTCCCGCTCGAGAAAATTGACTGTCCCTGGGGCCCAAGAACAAAAGAATTATAGCGACAAAAATATTTATTTAGAAAGATTTAGCAAATACAGAGCATGAGAAGCTTTTAGAAACCATCATCATCTTCTTCGGCCATCTCCTTGGCCAGTTCCAGGTCCTGTTGTTCCCTCTCGCGCCTCTCTTCTGCGCTCTCGAGGTCCTTTCCATAGGACTTGGGCGGGTAGCGCATAGCCTTGACGCTCTGATTGTGGAGGTCCAGGCAGAAGGAGATGCGTTGATGGAAGGCCAATTGGGGCTCCCTTGTGCTGTAGATATCGGTACTATCTTTGCTGCGCATGAAACCCTTCTCGGGATCCAGCGTGGCCTCAATCACTCCATCGCGAATGGCTTTGGCCACAATAAATTCCGCATCTTCTGCTGCGTCCAGTCCGAGCTTCTTGGCAATATCTCGGGGTGAGATGCGCGAGTAGGAGAGCCCGATGGAGCGAATGGCGGCTTTGATGACATTGTGACGGAGCCGGATGATGAGGGTGTAGGTGTAGTCTTGCTGGAACTTGGGTCCAAAGTGTTCCAGGACCTCACTGAAGCGCTTGAGGTTGCCCAGACGGACGGCTTGGGTGAGCTGGAAATAGGGTGCCAGAGAGGGACGAAGGGCAGCCTGACGGAAGATCTGACGCTCCGGAATATCCCCCAGCAGGAGCTCCACCACAATGATGAGCTTCTGCACGGTCTGACGGAAACCAATAGCGGCATTCTGGGGCGCCTTTCGCAGTGCCATCACGAGATTCTTATGTGCCTGACTGTATTCCAGCTTGGCTCCCTTGATCCGGCCAAGGTAGTAGAGAAATCTCGCCCATTCGTTATTGCTGGCTGATTCTGGGAATACCGACTTGTTCACCAGTTTGTCAGCCTGATCGTAGAGAGAGTAGTGGAGATAGTTCCTCAGAAGGCAGTTGATAATCACCGCTTGACCCTCAAAATCATTTCGCAGCGTCGCTGTCCGGAGACGTGCATGCAGGAAACCCCGAATGCTGTCGAGTTTGTTGGTCAACTCAGCCACACGGGAGTGATAGAAGTAGGCCTTGGCAGCCAGCAAATCTAGTGTGCGACGATTTTGCGTGACAATTTTGTTCATCAGAGCTTCTGAGCACTGTGACGCTTTCTCGAGGTGCCTCCCATCCAGAAGACGCACAAGCACCAGGAGGTGGTAGTAGGCATCCACCTCGGGCATTGGGGATTTTGTGGCAGCCCTCGCACGTGGAACTTCAGGTTCTGTAGCTCCTGCAGCTAGTTCCTCCACAAATACAAGGATTGCATTTCTTTCCTGACCAGCTGGATACAGCTGCGTGGCTAGACTCCTTAGAACCACGGGATTTGTCTTTTGACGCGTATTTGGCAGAGCCCTCAACACCCTGAGGATAAAACGGGGCTCCTTGCTGACTACAGCTTTCTCAATTTGTCTGGCATGCTCTCGAATCTCCTGCACAGACAAAACATCAGCTTCCACCTTCAATTTCTCTGGATCTGGGGGTGATTCTGCATTCTCCATCTCTACATCCTGCACCACTGCAGTCTCAGCTGTTTGTTGCACCATTTTTCACCAATTTAACCCACGGATTATCACTTAAAATTGAAGAAAATGCACAGATGAAGTTTGACTGAAAAAGTGCCGAGTAATCTTCACGGAGGAATTCTACAGACATTTCCTATGAATTTTCCATTCATCACCATTTTTTCCGATTCGAAATTCGAAAATCCAAAGAATTTCGACTGTTGGATATGGCAACACTAGACATCGCCGAAGAGGTCGATGCCGGATTTTGTGGCGTGTGGTGCGTAAAAAAATCTGTGAAAACTTGTGAATTTTCCTCAAAAATTAAAAGTTTTTCATCGAATCTCAAACAGGAGTTGTATTTGAACAATTTCCAGGTGAGTACAATTGATTTACATTGGGAAATTGCAGGGAAAATTGCATGTGAAATGGGATAAAAAGAAGCTCTATGGTGGACGACGACGCCGTGGAAAAATGTTCCATCACAAAAGTCTCTTGGTATTTTGACGCTATCTGCCACGTTTTTTTTTCTGGGGCCACCAAGAGGGCAGGGAAATCTACTTGAAAATCCACTTGAGAACTACATGAGATGCCTCCAAAATGCTGCATTCTTTGAAATTGTCTTTTT
This sequence comes from Phlebotomus papatasi, assembly GCF_024763615.1. Lineage (NCBI taxonomy): Eukaryota > Metazoa > Arthropoda > Insecta > Diptera > Psychodidae > Phlebotomus > Phlebotomus papatasi. The sequence goes on along the minus strand of NC_077224.1, from coordinate 76,787,761 downwards.
TTTGCCTCTTGCCAGCAAGAAATTCAAGTTCCGGTCTTACAAAACGTGATTTTCAGGAAATTTTTCGTTTTGTTCATTTTTGGCATTTTTTTTGTGATCCGACTGGGGGCTTTGCCAGTGAACTAAGAAACCTTATAAAAAAACGCAAAAGAGATTGGAAAAATTTTTAGATGAAGAATTTTCTTGGATGATGCGCCGGTTTTATTACTCATCTCTCTCACTCCAAAGCCTCCTATAATTGCGGTGCGGGGATTTCTGTCTCAGATCTTTTTCTTAAAAATCGAAGCAACCTCTGATGTTCTCATGGCAAAAAGAGTTTTGAGAAATGATCAAAAATTCATTGTGAAGTCATCTTAAAAATTAACAAATATATTATTTACTCAAATAAACCGGGAGGAATATTCCCCAGATTACTATGAAAAAATAAATGTCTCCCATGAGAAATTCAAGATAAAGCCTTTTAGCTGCTTCCTGAGGAAGCATTTCGGAGCAGAGAATGTGGTGCAAATGATTGAAATGCTTTCACTTGAAGCTTTATTTATAGAGCCCTTAAGTTTTCCCACTCAATCCAATGGTATTTTCATTACGAGATAGTAACTCAGTCCAACATTGCAGAAATTCTCAATTCCTGCAATATTTCCAATTTACCCAGAAATCTTCTCAGAATATGGCATACGTAAATCCTCAAAAGAGAAACATCAAATAATTTCACCAGTTTGCTCTTTACTATCTCAGTTAGTAATCTCTTGAATGGTCCAAATTTCCTTTTGGCAAATGAGGTGCCGGTATTTTGATGAAATTACTAATACAAATCGAGATATTTAGCAAAAAACAAATTCGCACAATTTCCTTTCTTAAAAAAAAGACTAGTGATAAGCCTAGATAAGCTTATGTTTCAGACACATTTACGGCTTAAGCCGACAGACGGTTTAACATAATTATAACCAAAATATTGATTTGACTGGATATCCATGACTTTCCTAATTAAAAAAAAAAAACTGTTTCTAGTCCGAAAAACAGATTAGTCAGAAACTGATGGGTAAGTAGTTTAATCATTATTTTGATTCCAATTACGTTAACCTGTCTCTCGGCTTAAGTCATAGGGGAAAGCTTTGATCGTTCGCACATACGCTACCTTTGAACACTTCGTATTTCTTCCGTATTCATTTACGAATTTTACCTATGGCTATATATTTCAATAGCTAGTCTTAAATTCCACCTTTCCTGAAAAAATTGGGAGTCTAATCCTTTTTTCCTAGTTTCAGGAAGCAAACATTAAAAACAGGTCCAAAATTGTAATTTTCTTGTGTAATACTTCATAGGATTTTGCATAATTAATATCACTTTTCTGAAAAACGACTATCACAGGAGTTAGAGGGGTTATTAGGGTTTATATTTATGTAAAAACCTTTTGGGCTGAAGAAGGTCGCTTTTGTGAGTGGAAGAAATTTCACAAACTTGACTCACATTGATCGATCGCACTTAGAAGACATTGCTTCTTCGCACATTTTCTAGGAAATTTCATTTTAGATGCGATCCCTCATATTCACATCTATTGTAATCTATCGATTTGATCCACCACTAAAAAGTAAAACTTAAAAATCTTAAAGTTGATAAACAAGAAGTGATTTGACTCAAATAGGCCGCAGTTGAGTAATTGTGAAAAGAAATTGTCCGTGAGAGACTGTTTTGTGAAAATTTTGGCCTGTTCACCTGCTGAAGGTCAATATCTGTGCTAAATCCCGATTACTGTAGCTGTAAGGATAGAGAAATCTTCAATAATGCGCATTCAAACGTTTTTGAGCATATGCGGCTCCGTAGAGGAATGGTAGAATCTTATGCGGTCTTCTCGGTTGCAGAATTTTAGTCAATTTTTAGCTTTAAAAACTTATTGATTCGTGTAAATTTGGTGATATTTGGACTTTTCAAGAAAGTATTCATCAGATTTAACCGTTTCCGGAGTGAAATTCTCATAGAATCAAGCAAAAAAAATGGTTTTTACTGTCAATAAAACATCTCTCAGAAAAGTTCCAAAAAAGTGATATTAAAATGTTTTATTCCTTGTACAAACGGTTTAATCAAGTAGATTAGAGTTCCCTTTCAACAATTATGTGCAAATTTTAGTTTCCGGTTCAAAATTTACGGTGAAAATGGAGTGTTCAATGATGGCGTGAATCGTGTGCGAAGATGGAAACTTGATTGATCTATCGCACAAATCCCCATTAAATTTTCATTTTCTTCTGGAGCAAAATGTAAGGAATTAATGGAATTTTGTGAGGTGGGATTATGAACCTTATAAGTAAGACATTTTTTGGCATAGTTTGAGAATTCATACGGTTTGTATGGTAGTCAAAAAAATCACTGAACTTGAACATCATTTTTGTGTGCGAAACATCAAAGCCTCCCCCTAAGTTCGATTGTAAGTTGAGTTTTGGGAATGAAGAATCGTGTCGAGCTAATTGATTTTCACGGTCTAAGTGAAATGAATAAAATTAACAAATTTGCACGCATTCCTAGGTCCCATATAAAGAATCTCAACCAATTGTCTGGGCTATCACTAGTCCTTGCGTAATCAAGGAATAGAATAGAAATATGAGACACCAAAAGCGGAAAAGAGTGTCGAAAAATCCCGAAAGCCAAAATCCTGAATGTTTAAAATCCTCAAAGGGTTGAAATTATAGGGTAAATGTGCCAAATTCCGGCCAGCTTTCAATTTCGAACATCTTTTTTGTTCATCGAATTTCCATGAACTTTTATATTTTACGTACTATAGAGATTATACAATGCAAAAGAATAACAAAAAATGTAGCTTCAACGAACGAGATAACGTGAAAAAGATATTGGAAGAATTCACGAAGGGCAAGGAACTATGAGAATGAAGGTGGCCGAAATAGGGCACCAAAGCTCTGTCTATATTTTTATTTATTTTAAAATCTATAATTAAGAATGATTTTAAAGCAAATAAAGACGGTAAACTCTTTACAAGGTTTCAAGCAATACTCTTTCAGAATAAAGAATAAAAAAAACATCAATTTGAATTTAAAATATTACATTTCAAACTTGAGACTTTGACGCTTGCATGCAACTGCCGAAATTTGGCACACTTGCCCTATGGGGGAAAATGTTTAGAATAATTTTCTAAGTCACAGAAGATTTCCCTTTGCCTCCAGAAAGCGCGGGTGAAATCGTGGGAGTAGCTATGACACTTAAGAATTCGGGATTTTGGCTTCTGGGATTTTGACCCATTCAGGATTTTGGTTTTCGGGATTTTGACCGGGACCCGTTCAAAATATACCCAAAAATGAACGAAATCGTCACGGCCAAGTTTGAGAGAAGTAAAAAAAAAAACATGTTTTTGGGGGGTCTAGAAGAGGTGAGGGGTAATTTGGGTAAATCAGTACGATAGATAATGTTGACATGGAGGGGAGGGGGGCTTACCGAAGACCAGAAGTGAATATCTGTTACCGTTTGGCAGCTAGTATGGTGATAAGTTGAAAAAAAAAATTGTATTGTGCGAACTGCTCTCTCCTGGAGTTCGATCAGTTATATTCAATTAATTTGTCAAGATACAGAAACGAGAAGTGAAAAAGGGAGTCCTTTATTGTTAAAAATGTCTCTACATTATATAAAATACCGGCTTCAGACTGGATGTTTAGCCGCAGTTCCCGAAGGTCTCAAAAATCTAAATAACAAACAATTTTATTGATTTTTAAAATCTAATGGATAATGGACTCAATTCTGAGACCAAGATCAAGATTTCATATTCTGACGCGAAACATTAATGGAACTTAAAATGTCTTAGCTAAGAACCAAGATTTCAAGATTTTCCACACTTAACGACACGTCACTCCTAACAAATATTTTCATTTCTTTGCCGAATTTGTTGAAAACTCGCCGTATAAATTAGAAAAAATAATTATATGTTGTATTAAATAATATATTACAGTCCATAATTGGGAATAAAAGAAAAAGAAGTGCAAACAAAACTTGTGACATGTGATAAACTCTAAAATGCTTATTCAAGATGTGATTCTTTTGCAGGTATTCTCAGGGTGTTGTACTTTGAAACGTACATCTAGAAATATGTATCATTACGATTAAATTACAAGATCAAATATAGCATTTTTCATAATAATTTTCTCTTTTTGTATCATCTCTTATAGAAATATTCCTCATCAAAAACAATTTCCGCATGAAACTCTTCAAATTGTTAGTATCTTGAAAATTCCAAGCACCTCCGAGAGGTTCTTGAAATTATTTCAAGAAAACAAGAAATTTGACGTCTTGAAATCTTGAAATATTGGTTCCAGAATTGCAAATCTTGATATCCACACGGTTTGTGTCTTGGATTTCAAGATTCCAAGACATTTGACAGATTTGATATCTTGATCTTGATTTCTTGATTTCAGAATATCAAAATCTTGAAATTTTCTTGATCTTGATCTTGGTCTCAGAATTGAGGCCAATTTTCCCTTAATATTCAATCTTAAACAATAGTTTCCTAAAAATAAGTCTTGCCTGTCAAAGAACTAGAGGATTTAAGCCCTTTGGCTAAGCTTCAGGTCTGAAACTCGTGTAATATACTAAAATGCTCTCCAAATCAGTTAATATCTAAGATATGGGATGGAAGTACGTTACGTACTAAGTTCAAACACTTACAATGTCTAAGATTTAGTTCTGTCAAATATTTCCGGTTTAAAGAAATTTCTACTAGTGTGTAGGGGCCATTAGAGGCCATAAGGCTCCATTAAAAACGCTTTTTTTTGCATATTTCTACATGACAGGGGGCTTTAACATAATGCAACAAAAAAAATTACGGATCTAACATATTTCCTAGGTCCAGCTTCCATTAGAAATTCATTCATTCATTCATTTTCAACCGCTTATCCCTATTGGGGTCGCGGGCCCATGACATCCAATCTAGCAGCCCACGCCTGTCGGTCCTCCGCCACTTCAGGAAGATGTTCGGGTTCGATCCCGAGGCGTTCCAAGGCAAGATTCTGAATTTGATTCAGCCACCTTGTCCTAGGTCTGCCTCGAGGCCGAGGTCTCCTCACAATGGCTTGCATAGCTTTTCTGGGGAATCTTTCTTCATTCATGCGTTGAACATGTCCATACCATCGAAGTTGTGATCTCTCAACCCGAAGAAGCAGCTCCTCGATTCTTAGTTCCTCACGAACGGCCACATTCCTCACTCGATCTCTACGAGTGATTCCCTTTACCGCTCGAAGGTACCTCATCTCGGCAGCTTGTACTCGCGATCTTACCCTTTCGGTCATTACCCAAATCTCATGACCATAGGTGAAAATAGGAATGAACACAGCTTTGAAAACCGATAATTTAGCCGATCGACTAAGCTCGACCTTCCTCAACACGCTTCTGCCAAGCTCCCTCATTACTGCAGAAGCCTGACCGATTCGCGACGAGAGTTCTGCCTCCATCCTACCATCACTCGTGAATAACACCCCGAGATACTTGAACTTCTCCACCTGTGTCAATGAGTCTCCACTAACATGTAGAGTGCATTTCACAGATTGTCGGGAAATCACCATTACTTCCGACTTACCCACGTTCACCTTCATACCTGTTTCGGCACAAACATTTACAAATCGGTCAAGTGTGCGCTGAAGCTCTTCTTCGGAAGATCCAAAAAGAACCAAATCATCTGCATAGAGGAGATGGCTCACCCTGAAATCCCCGATACGAATCGCATTCCGCCCCCGACTGCGTTCCATAATCTTGTCCATGTATATTATGAACAACAATGGTGATAGAACACACCCTTGGCGCAGTCCAACACTCACTTGAAAACCTTCCGATTTGGATCCGTTTACACGAACACAGCTACTACAGTCTCTGTACAATGACTGAATGGCTCCTACCAATTCTTCATCCAGTCCGTACTCGTGCAGTACATCCCAAAGTTGTTCTCTCGGTACTCGGTCATATGCTTTTTCCAAATCTATGAAACAAGCATAGAGTGGAATTGCATACTCCCAAGCCTTTTCGACAATCATCCTCAGGGTAAAAAGCTGATCCGTGGTGCTTCTACCAGGTCTGAAACCGCATTGTTCCTCACCCAGTCTGGGTTCGACTATTTCTCGACATCTTCTCTCAAGGATTTTGGCATACACTTTGCCGGGCAAACTCAGAAGGGAAATTCCCCTATAATTGGAGCAATCTTTCTTGTTTCCCTTCTTGAATATGGGTACAATGACCCCAACTTGCCAGTCCTTTGGTGCTCTCCCACTTTGCCAAGCCACCTTAAAGACACGCGTGAGCCAATTGACACCCGCTATACCCATGAGTTTTAGCATTTCGGGACGTATTTCGTCAATTCCTGCAGCTTTTCCATCCTTCAATTTACTAATCGCATACAGGACTTCACTCTCTGAAGGACTACTTTCCTCCCTGCCTTTACTCCTGGGTACGTCATCATCAGTGCCTTGCTGAGGATTGAGCTTCCATTAGAAATATGCGAAAAATTTTGTTTACACTATATAGCGCCACTTTCCCTTAAACAACAAATAAAATTTTTCTTTTGGTATAATTTATAAATTATATGTAATTTTATAAATATATAAGTATACCTATACCTTCGAGCGGTAAAGGGAATCACTCGTAGAGATCGAGTGAGGAATGTGGCCGTTCGTGAGGAACTAAGAGTCGAGGAGCTGCTTCTTCGGGTTGAGAGATCACAACTTCGATGGTATGGACATGTTCAACGCATGAATGAAGAAAGATTCCCCAGAAAAGCTATGCAAGCCATTGTGAGGAGACCTCGGCCTCGAGGCAGACCTAGGACAAGGTGGCTGAATCAAATTCAGAATCTTGCCTTGGAACGCCTCGGGATCGAACCCGAACATCTTCCTGAAGTGGCGGAGGACCGACAGGCGTGGGCTGCTAGATTGGATGTCATGGGCCCGCGACCCCAATAGGGATAAGCGGTTGAAAATGAATGAATGAATGAATGAATAAGTATACCTATATAAATTATATATACCATTCAAGAAAAAATAATAATCCATGTCTAGAAATCCCCTTGTGGGAAGGCCTTGTTCCTTCATGGAATGTTGTGCCAGCATTATTATTATTATATATAATTTATAAAAAAAAAGATATTTTGCATTGCCCAAAATTCTTTCTAAAGTAAACTATAACATCTCACTGTCTAATTGTACCCTTGGCTAATTCTGCCCCGATTCCCCCTAACACATTAAAAATTACTTTTTCTATCATTTTCAAATAAGAACCATAAACTGAAAACAATGACCTTACATTTTTTTTCATTGCTATTTCTTTGTGCAATTTATCTGGCCCAATTTTTACTGATTGTATAAAACCGTATATTAGTGATTGTGTTGATTACTCATCAGAATAAGTATGATATTGAAAGTAATATAGATAATAATGAGCTTTAAAATTCGCGGAAAAAAATTATGCTGATTAAGAAAGATCCCTCTAATAGAAAGTCTTTATCTGTTTTTAAACATTAAATATCTTTAATATTAGCTATTTCCTTTTTGTCTACATATTTTCACAAGAATGCCTCTCAAGAAAATAATCTTTATCAGAAAACTCTATGCTTCATTTAGCATTTTAACAGTTAATTTTCTGCTATAGACAAAACTGTGATGATTATTTGCACGCCAATAAACATAAAATTGTGTATTAATCTCAATATAGATATTGATTTCAGTTGTTGGAAGAAATTATGAGAAGACGAAAAAAAAGAGATAAAAAAAACACTTCGTAGAAAATGTGAATGCCCCACAAATTGTTGACGTTCTTTTGTGGGTTTTTCTGTGCAATCAAGGCGGTCGGTGGGCGGAGGGGCGGAGTGTATATTTTTGATAAACATTTTGCCCCAATATAAACAGTTATGTGATAAACATTTCATCTTTTAATTAGTATGGCAATAATTTCTTCCCAGAGATTATCACACATAGCAAAAATTCCTGAAATGGTTGTTATATTTTTAAGCCTGCAGCAGGATTATTGTAAAATTAGGAGTGTAAAATTTTGTTGATAAAGTTATTAGATTTTTTAAATTTGTTTAGGGGGAGGCGGGGCTACTTTCAGCTGTGGGGCTACATTGTTATACGATTTTTTTAGCATATTTCTAATGGAAACTAGGTTTTAACGTAATTTAATTTGGATAGACCAAATAATTGTGGATCTAAATAAAATAATTTTAAGAAGCAGCTTTCTTTAGAAATAGGGGCAAGTGGGGCACCTTTGAAATTGGGATTTTTCTCCTATGTTTAAGTGGAACTGAGTCATATCATCATCATCATGATGTAATTTAGCTTTTCAATCTGTGCACCTAAATTATATCACGATTAAATAGGTGAAAAATCTCAATTTCAAAATTGCCCCATTTCCCTCTATACGGTAAAAACTTATGGACACTGACCAAAATATTGGAACAAGTTTTTTTGGAATCGATTTGCACCTAGAAAAGATATTTTTTTGTTCCAAAAAGTTTTCTTTAGAATTTTACTATGAAATACAGTTGCAATTTTGTTAGTTTTCTTTTGGGACCGTTTTGATACAGTGGAATGTCTACAAATTTGAGTCGATTTCGTTTTATACAAATTTATTCCTGAAAGTTGGAATAGAATTTGTTGCACTCGGCTGTGTTGGACAGACGCGTGCATGACGAAATTACATGCGAGTACTGGCAAACAGGAGGGGAAGGGAATCTAGAATTCAAAAAGTGAAACCATGTACAGTAGACTCTCACTCAATCAGCTCTTTTTCAATCGGGAAAAAGATTTTGTTGACAATTTTCACGTTTAATTATGAAGGTAATTTGCTCAAATTCACTGTAGTTCTTCCTATTTTATCGTGATTCTTTATAATTGAGCGCTTTTTGTGGAATTTACAAAGGCTTTGACGCCCAAATCTATCGATAAACCGGACGACATTTCGCCCCAAATGCCCAATTGAGAGAGAGTCTGCTGTAGCACGAAAATTGCCACAGGTTTGGCGTCCTCTTCGCTACTAGACGAGCTATTCATTGGAATAAATTCGTTACTAATATTGGGTATCTTTTGTTCCTCCTAGAAGGTACAAATTTGTTCCAAAAATTTTCGGTGTCTGTGGACGAGCTACATTTTGAAACAAATTCATTACTAATATTGGGTATCTTTTTGAGTCTCGTAAAATGAACAAGATTATGCCAAAAATTATGGTGTCCGTTGACGAGCTAATTTTTGGAACAAATATGTGCCGAAATTTTTTACCGTGTAGGTGAAAAAGTCGTATAACAATCTAGCCTAGTAGCTTAAAGTAGCCCCACCTCTCCCTACATATTGCACTTTTGTTCTTTTTTTAAGGGTGTATTATGATTATTTTTGAGAAAATGATAATTTTTGCTTGCACATCATTTCTTTCGCTCTTCCATTGTTATTATTTCTCTCCCACCACCCTCCCCTCCGTGCTTTATCTCTTTTTCCTTGGTACTGTGGGAGAGATATTGATAAAATTGGGTAATTATCTCTTATTCTCTCACCAGCCGGTTAAATTTCTCTCAATCGCTGTCTTTTGAGCGTATGGTGAAGTCAGAGAGAAATGGAGAGCAGGAGCTAGTAGGGTTATGACATTGTGGGACCTTATTTTTCTGCGTGTGCGTCAGAGGGAGAATTTTTGGAGATCTCCCCTTAATTCTCTCTCTCTCTCTCTCTCCCTCTCTAAATTGGATTTAGTGGGATAAAGAACAAAGGACAAGAGTTTACAGAGATGGAGAGAAGATTATGAGAGAGAGTGAGAGTGAGGGGGTGGATATGTAACAATAAGAATGTGTAAACGCAACTCTCTCCCTCTCTCTTCTCTAAACTGCCAGATTCTCCAAATGTAATTCATATTTCGCGCGCACGTTAAGAAGGGGTAATCGATAAATATTTTCTTGCTCCATCTATCGGGATGTGTTTTTAATGTCTTCTACTCATAATCCTCTCTTTCTGTTTCCTTTTGAGAGCGCACTCCCCTTTAGTATTTATTTTTTATTTGGATTTACCTCTCATTTCAGACCAGAGCAACAACAGAAGGGGGAGAGAGGAAAATTTCCATGGAAATGGGATGGGAGAATTGAAAAGAAATAAAAAGACAAAAAAAAATGATTTTGCAAAGAAATTTGCAAAGCACGCGGAAGAAGAATGAGATGTGACCAAAAAGGGAAGAGAAAATAAAACGGTGATTTTTTTGTGTGGCAAAATTTTTGGAACACAAAAGAGAAAAAGAGAGAGAGAGAGAGAAAATTATCTCTGGAGGGAGATTTTAGAGGAACAAAAAAAAAAGAAGAAAAAAAATCAAATACGTGGTTTGTGAAGAGTGTGGAGATAGAAGTGATGGCAGCCACACAAAATGGCAGCAAGAGCAACAGCAGCAGCAGTGGCGGGACAAGAGAATTTGTGGAGGGATGGACGCTGGCACAGACTCTCGGGGAAGGAGCATATGGAGAGTAAGTTCTCGTTTTTTTTTCTATACTATATTACTCAATAATTTCTTTTGCAATTGATAATGTGTGAGAGAGTGAGATAAACTGGCATAATTTTGATGTTTAAAAGAGAGAGAGAGGTGTATGAAAGAGAGTGAAAAAGATTGTCATGACATCAGAGAGCGAGAGTTCTCCTCCACAGCCTCCCAAATTGAGGGGGATGAATACACCGAGATCTGTGGTACATTTTACACATTACAAAGGGATGGGATGAAGTGAATAGAACTTCGCGAATTGCTCGAATTTAGTCGGTGCAAAATTCATGGGACAAAGCATTACTTTCTGTTTCTCGGCTCACAATAACTAGGGGGAGATGGGGCTACTTTCAGCTGTGGGGCTACAGTGTTATAAGATTTTTTCGCATATTTCTAATGGAAACTGGGTTTTAACATGATGTAATTTGGATACACTAAATAATTGTGGATCTAAATATAATAACTGTAAGGTCCAGCTTAATTTAGAAATAGGCAGGAAAGTCGTATAACAATCTAGCCCCATAGCTCAAAGTAGCCCCACTTTCCCCTATTTCAAAAGATAATCCTACAAATTACCTTTTGAATTCGAAGACCTTTCAAATAAATCCATATTTGTACAAATCAAACAAGATATAAGATAGCTAGAGCTATTTAACTTTGACCTTGAAGATCAAAGTTAAACCTTCAAAGGTCAAAGTGACCTTGAAGGTCGTCATAATGTATGGACAAAATACTCACTAGGACTATCTGCAAAATATACCCGAAAATGTAACAAAATATCGCTAAAAACATTTTCAGCGAAGACCTTTGTTATACGTTAATAATAATAATAATAATAATAATAATAATTGTGGCATAAAATTCCATAGAAGAACTCTAAGCTCTTCCATAAGGGAAGTTCGGAACATTCATTGTTATTTTTCGTTACACAGGGATGGGGTTGTCAATCCTATGCCACTTGAAATTACGGTAGACTCTCTCTCAATCGGCTCTTTTTCAATAGGGCGCAAAATTATGTTGACAATTTTCACGTTTGATTTTAAAGCAAATATGTTCAAATTCGCTGTAGTTCCTCTTGTTTTATCGTGATTCTTTACATTTAAGCGCTTTTTTGTGGAATTTACAATGATTTTGATGCCCAAATCTCTCGATAATTTGGATGACATTTTGCCTCATATGCCCGATTAAGAGTCTACTTTAAAATGCAGTGTAGGTCACTGGATACAATTCGAACACCTTTAATGGCAGAAGAATTTCTGGTGACCTAAAGGAAATTCGAACCCGGGATGCTTGCATCATAGAGCAAGTAGGGGAAAGACCGAACCTTCGGACTACTCAAGCTTTGAACAACTCATCTCTTCATTATGATTTTAATAAATTTGACCCATTATTTTATAACACTTACCTCAATTTTTACCGAAAACATCCATGAAATGAGTTGTCCGAAGGTAGCACGCTTTTCCCTACACAACCACCTGATCCATTGACCACAGACCTTCGTTGTTATTTGATTGACTTTATTACAGACTGTCGTAAATTAAAAACAAAAATAGGGTAGGGTAAAGGCTCATAATTTTGACCAGTCTACTTATAAGCATCAATGTTTCAAGTTTGAAGTGCGATATTTTCGATACTAATTGACTTTTTTTGTTACTCTCTTTTCAAAAGGGTTGTTTAGAAACTTGGCAAGCTATTTATCGTCTTATTTTTACTAAAATTAGTTTTAATACGTTTAAAAATGAATTGATATGTAGAGGTGAATTTGACTCGAATTTTGGGCAACTTGGTTATTAATTTGGACAACTTGGCTTAAAATTTGGACAGCTAATCCGCCTCAACACGGTGCCCATTGTTCTTCATTTCATGAACCAATCTTACCAAGTCCTCTTTCTGTTCATGTAAGGGAAACGTGGAATGTCACAAGAAGCCTGGAAACTTTCCACATCATTCATTAAAGATAGTTGACTTTGGTACTCCAAGTACGCGCGGATTCACACATTCCTTGGCCTTTCCGGGAGCCTTTAAGGCTTTTCTCACTACATATCGAACGTAGAGATGATGTTTCTTTGTTTCTCCATGCATTTGTTCAACATAGTCATCACAAAAGCTAAAACTTCACGAAATTTCGAGAGAAAAACACCTGTCTAAAATAAGAAGTATCACCTCATTGGTGAATCTCATAGAAAATTTCCCATTTTTCACACGAAAAACGTAATTCACAAGGCAAATCTCACTTCAGGTCAAATATACAAATCACCATTAATGTGAATCAACACAATAATCAACAAATATTCAATAATATCACTGAAAAAAAGTGAAGAAACATTGATAGTACTTCATCACAGCTAAATAAGACTGAAGCAAACACAAAGTTCTGTCATATTTCCCGTAAGCAATTGCTCACACTGAATTTTCAACAAAGCAATTTTAACTCAAAACATATTCAAAATTTAACGGTTTTAGTGTTAAAATCTCCCAAAAAGAACAAATATTAAAATATAATTCATTATTCATCAAATATTGGAATGGAAATCCATAATTTTAATCAATTTATTTTAAGTGTCCAATTTTACCCTCAAAGTGTCCAAATTTAGAAACTGTCCAAAATTATGAGCCTTTCCCCTAGTCATTTTACATTCGCTATCGTTGAAAATGATTGCAATGCAAATGAATATTTAGGTTGTAAAAGAGAGGGTCCCCTTCAGTTCATATATCACTATCCCTAACCTTATAACTTACAGATCTCACGACGCACAGGTGGATAATTATAGGGGAAAATACTCTCCCTTCGAACGTTCATGCCTTCGAATAATATGAATTTCTTTTACGTTTCTTAAGAGATTTCCACATGATTATCACATAGTTATGAATAATTAATGACAAGCCAACTAATAGAGAATAGAAATGTGTAAGTGTCTTAGGAAAAATAAAAGAAAATTCATATTATTCGAAGGCATGAACGTTCGAAGGGAGAGTACTTTCCCCTACCATTTTACATTTTCTTTTAGCTGCCTTAAAAGTTAGAAAATTTGATAATGTTAATTATGTTTTTATTATATTGAGGATAAATATTGAAAAAAATATGGGTTATAATAAGTGTTTAAAGAGTTGGAGCAAAGTAAAAGGCAGATTTGTCTCTTTTCCACTCCATTCTTTTCTCTTAGGAAATACCATCTCACGTTTTTCTGAGGAAAATTGTACGATGGCTGAGAGTAAGAGAGTGAGAGCAAGGGGTTGGGGCTTGATGCTGGATTCCCTTTTGGCTTTGGGGACAGTTTTAAAATTGATCTCGAGAGTGGTGGAAAATTCATGACGGGGGAAGTGTGTGAGTTTATTTTTTTTTACATTTTGACTGAGAAAATGCATTTTGGAATCTGTGCTCTTCTACAGAAAATTTTGATTGCGAAGTTGAGATGAGTTTTTTTAGTTTATTTTGCAACAAAAAAAAAAAAAAGAAAACAATTGAGAAATCAAACTAAGAGCTAGAAAAAATAAATGTTGATAGGAATTTTTAGAGGGGATGACGTGAGAGTAAAATAGCACAGGGTGACTCATAATTTCAATTACAGTACATTTCCAATTAGTTTTCTGAGGAAAAGTCAACAAAAAGAAACTTCTTGTGCGAATTCAGAAATGAAAATGCTATATAGTTTTGTGATTTATTGTTGGAAAGTTTTCTTCTCTCTGGTATGGCAATAAAAACTGAGAATTGTGGGAAAAGTTGAATATAATTGCTGCTACTATCTATCATGATTATTTTTCAGGCATTGTAGAATTTATATTCTACTTGGGGGGCGACAAACAGAAGTAAATAAGACAAAAGAAAAGAAAAATTCAGCAGATTGTCGTCTCCATGAAAGAGAGATAATATAAAATTTATCAAGAAAGAATAAATGTTAAATTTTAGTGTGATAATTGCGCTGGATATAATCCAAACATTTTGCCGATTTTGTTTCTTTGTTTCAAAGTCATCTTCTATATTCCGGCATTCCAATTGTGAGAGGGATTTTTTTTTGTTTGGGGGGAACAATTATAAAATGCCATCAAAACCGGTACATAATTGTATTTTTCTACATTTAATCACTCATTTCAATCTCATTTTCAAGTTGCACTATTTTTTTCGTCTTTACCGTCAGTTGTACTCTGATGGTCCTTTTGACCACATTAATGTGCTCAGTCGCATCAGAAGCCATGTGATAGCAATTTGTTCAGTTTTTTCTGTGAAAATACCAAAGACGTATAATGTGGAAAGTTTAAAAGTTTTCATTGTAAGATTTACAACTTTTTTGGCGTTTTTCTTCCCATTATTTATTTATTTTTGTTTATCGAAGTTCACAATAAATTATTAATAATTTCCTCAGAATTTAATGTTTTTGTATATAATAAAAAAAAAGGTTTTTCTATAGGGTAGTGGCCCAAATTAGTGACATGTTGTCCAATTTAATGTTACCATCAAGGGGTTATGTGGGTCAAAACGTCTCAAAAACAGAATATTTTCTCTAAATTTTATAAAATGCAGACTTGATTTTAGGAGACCTTTTTGGAAAAGCTTACATTGCAGTGGACAAGATTATTCAAAGTATAAATTAATCTTGTATCAAAAAATCAAATAATTCCTGTTAGCTCACGAGTTAAACTTGTGCTTGAACCATACATTTTTAGCTGAGATTCTTTACAATCTCAGTTTTTGTGGTCTTAGGTGATACCCGACCTCATCAGATTGGGTCCAAATTTTGGATTTACACGTTTTAACACTAATAGATCACGAATATCATGCGCCAAAAATCGATTTTCGTAGACATCCCGTCCGTCCGTCGTATAACCATTTCTGGAGAGAGAACGGAGAGATATCAACAATCGGTTTTCGGCAAAGGTGAAATGTCGATATGTGGCTAGAAGTTGATGTCACACCATCCTGTTTCGTTATTTAGAAACACTCCCAAAATTTTGTTTTCTGAATAACTCAGCGCCTATGGCATCGATCACTCTCAACATTTTAGTATGTGATAGCTGGGCAAAAGTTTTCCGATCAAAAAAAAAAAAAATTAAGCCCCTCCCCGACTTCTGTAACCCGAGCTAGAAGGGGTCTAAAATTTAATTTTCAAATGGTCATATCTCCAGTTCTAATTGTCAGAATTTGAAGAAAAAAAAATGTTGTTTTGGAAAGCTCTTGTGGAGTACTACAACCCTTATGACAGCCCAACTTCATCCGATTTAACCGAAGGTCCGATTAATTGAAATATTGATTTTTCAAATTTTGATATCAAATATTTCGGAAACTACATGATGCTTTTTCTTTAAATTTTAGTATGTTGTAGTTTAAGTCGAGACCTTTCCAACGGTTAATAAATCGAATTAACAGAGCGATGCAACTTTATTTTCGTATCTTATAAGATAAGATGTCAAATTTTGAATTATGAGAATTTGGTATGCAAGATTAAGTTCTATAAGGTGAGTTTATTTGAACGAGACTACCATGCAAGCTTTGGGTGTCATTTAGTTTCCGCGTTATTTTCCTTTTTGAAAAGCAGAAGGCGGAAAGAAAAAAAAAATAAGAAAAAAGTGGAAAATTTAATATTTTTAGTGAAAACGTTGATTCCGAGGACACGATGGCCAAAGGAATGTGCAAAAAAAGGTGCGTTTATTGGTAAGTAATAATTCTTTGAGGTCAAGAAATCACAATCAAAAGGTGACTTTAGATTTTTCCTGATGTTCAAATTCTTTTACAGAAGAGATATCTTCAGGGATTAAACGGAAGTCAAGATCAACCCGGATGAGGTGTTTCTTGTCTTTGTAGAGCACAACTTCCAAGCAAAGCTTACATCCATTTCATCAGAAACTTTATCAAAAAAAAAAACGTGTCTGTTGACGAAGCATGATCCAATAGGATCCAAAAGGTAACGGGGAAGATTGGATAAAAACTTTGTGTGACACGGGTAAAGAGGACGCCCCTGCAAAAATAACTCGTTCTGTCGAAGATTGGACAAATATTTCACTGGCAGTGAGTAAAATTGTATTAAGAAAAGGATTTTAAAATTTTCTACCGCCGAAAATTTCAATTTCTTTTACCTGAGCAGTGTCTTCCAATTACTCTGGACCGGAGCATGCGATCAGTAGAGGCAGAAAAATTCCTACAACCAGTAATAACAGAATTATCAAATTGGAGAAAGAAACTTGAGATTGCGCTAAGGAAAATTCATAAGGCACTATTTTCTAAGAAGAAAATATATATTGTATTTTCCAAGAAAAAAGGTATTTTAATGAATTAAAGATTTTTGAACTTCAAATAAATAAATTAAATGTTTATTAAGAAAACCATTCCTTAAATTTTCCTCTCGAAAATCACACAAAAACAGAAAATCTCGTACTTTGCGGCACCTCTAAACGTGTCCAATAGTTATGAGACGTTTTGAGGTTGGAATTCATATTTTATAAAATTCACCACTCAGGGTTGCATCGCAAATCTCGTTCATATAAAATCTCGTTCTAAATAGATCCTGTCAATAAAATTACGAGATTTGACATCTCGTTCATAAAGTTGCATCGCAAATCTCTTAAGTTAATAGACTAATAGACGAGATCTGTAAAGTTGCATCGCACTGTAAATCTTTTTGAATTCATTTGAAAAAAGATGTAAAGAAAATATGTTGTTTTATTTAGTCTGCGTGATCCCTCGTAACTCCTTAACCCTTTAAGGACGATTGTAAAACCGATGTCCCGTAAAGAAAATAATTTTTCCTGACTACCTAAAGTTAGTTTTTTCTTATGTTTGCACATAATTGTAAAGTAGAAGGTTGAAGGAATCTAGAATAAATAGAAGGAATCTTGAAAAAATACTTAAATTTTTGGTCTATTTTTGTCCCTATCGTTCATAGAGGCACAAAACATACCGAATCAGAATCTGTTGGACTTTCCAAGGTTAGATGTAAGACTTATCATTGATTATGTTTCTGGGATTAATTTTTATTGTTGATTTTCAGTCGATAAAAAGTGTCTCGTCGTTAAAGGGTTACGACGAGAAACTTGACGAACTGAAAATTAACAATAAAAATTAAACTGAGAAACATAATCAATGATAAGTCTTACATCTAACCTTGGAAAGTCCAACAGAATCTGATTCGGTATGTTTTGTACCTCTATGAACGATAGGGACAAAAATAGCCCAAAAATTTAAGTAATTCTTCTGACAATACCAATGAATAATATTTTTCGCTATAATGAAAAATATTACGTATGAGTATTGTAGTTTTTATTGCCAAAAGGGTTTTGCTTAAAAAATATTGGAAGTAAAAAAATAAATAAAATCAATTATGAATTTGAGAATTTAAAAATTCGCCATTTTTGAGCATAAATATTTACTACATAGCAAATAGCTAGAGACGTGCAAAAACTATCCTAGATTCCTTCAACCTTCTACTTTGCAATTATGTACAGACATAAGAAAAAAAAATAACAATAGCTAGTCAGGAAAAATTATTTTCTTTATGGGACACCGCGGTGTTCCAATCGTCCTTAAAGGGTTAAATGTAACATGGTACTAAAAGTGATATCACTACCCTATATGATTATTATAAATTTTTTTTGGTTGTTTTCTCAAAAAGAGGTTTGCATAGGAATTTCCATGACATACATACAATAAAAATCTCAGCAAATTATTCTCATTTTTAAATCGTAGAACTTATATATTTGTGGTTCTATTTTTAACAAAAGAAGAGCAGATGCAATGCTTTAACATTAATTTAATGTAGACAAAGTATGAGAACAGCAAGGTGCCGTCTAGTCTAACAAAAATGTAATAACGTCTAATGAAATATCTTTTTTAAAAAAAATGTGCAGCGCATCATAAATTTTACTTTCATACATCAGATAATTTTCTTCTAATTTATTTTTGTGCAAATATCTCAAAAAGGAATTTCTTAGATACGTAATATACATGAGTAGAAAAGTTATTGTACCAAATAGCACTTTGTAAATTGTTTTTACATTTTTATTTTGCGTTATGCCTTTTGAGAGATGTAATGCCCTAGACAGACTTGCGTCTGAAGCTAAGAGACGGTTTAATGGGAAACTGGTGGGAATAGATAACTATTATTTCGATTCGAATATAATTATGTTATGCTGTCTTCACGACTTACGCCGCAGGTCTGTCTAACACTATCAGTCACTATTGGTTTACATTATTACAGTAAATGCAATTACAATCAAAATTCAATCTGAGAGTTTCAAGAGATTTGACTTCCAATTTCGTATGTTCGAATTTTTTTTCCATTTTAGAATTCCTCTTCCACACTCCATCTGGTGGTTGTACGAACCTACGATTTTTAAAAGGATTGTAGCATCCATGAGACCTATAATTTTCGCCATTAATTTTTCCGAATTCTGACAATTGGTACACCATAAAGGTGCCTAATTAGTGATATATTTTATAACGCTTATTTAAAATCGGTTATAAAATATAAAAAATCCGGCATGATTCACGCCATAGTATATAGGTGGGATATTTAGAAAAAAAAAACACAAGAAGTGTACTTTGGAAGGAACACCTATTAGGCAGGTAGGGACACTTGTCTCGTCAAAATATTGAAATTTATTCAATGTAATCTAATAAAATGCAAACATATTTCATGTTTTCTAACATCTACCTTTTGCTATAAAGAGAGGTAGTTAAATTTCATATCCCACATTGTTACTGAAAGTGTCAATAGTTGTGCCATGCCAAGTTCTTAAAGTGTCAATAGTTGTGACAATGTTCCTTTCACACTAGAAGTGATGAATTTCATATAGTCATATTGTACTATGGTGGAGTAAGGTATATCTTGGTCTTATAAGAAGTTTTGACCACATTACGAAAGGTGGCAGTTGTGAGTGAGTTTATAACAACTTGTACTTAATTAACATTTATTTAAAATCAGTTGCACAACGGGCTGACACATAGAAGATAAATGCAAAGTCTTTTAGATAAATAGGAAGATCCTTTTTTTAAGGAATCTCTAAGAAATTCTAAATTTACAAAAGCTGCAAATTGAAGCTTATATGAGTTCTTGCAAGGTCTAATGCGAATTTTATAGAAATTTATGAAAAAGCATCCTGGAAAATATTAATCAAGAGAAGTAATTTATTACAAAATACGTTCAGTATCAGTTGAACTTCGTCTATATATGAAAGATATGTTAAATGAGTACGAGTACTGAATTATCAAAAGGTTAATTTACAAAAAATAAAATAAATAAATAAATAAATAAAATTACAAAAGTAATAAAAAATAAACCTTTAGTAAAAATAGATCATGTTGAGATTAATCGGATATGGTTGAGCAGACTGGAACATTACAATATTTAGCTATGATAATGAAGTCAAAAAATGTATTAAAGATGATATTAACTGTAGCTACTTTTGAAATATTTCAAGTTCGTTCGAGTGCTTTAGTTATGATATCCATGATCTAAAGAATTTAAGGATTGAGATGAATCAATTTGCACAATTGTAAGCTCTCATGGGGTCACTTAAATAATATTAAAAAGTTATAAAATTGGAGAAAATTGGAGAACTTAAGGTGCCACGCATTTTTCACTTTATAAGAGTGAACCGTTCACGGTGACTGATGCTCATTCACTGAAGACTGAGGACAATTACCTAATAGTAACAGCCCCAAAGCAACCTTTCACAACCCATAAGGATGGTAGGAGTTAGGCGTAACAAACGAATAAAGGATTGTGATTAGTGGGTTACGGCCGTCGTCTGGGTTGATATGTGTCGAATAGGCCGTACGCTCTACACAATATATAAAACTTTTTTTTCTTATAATTCCTACAATGTGTTCAGGAGATATTCTTAGGGTAAGATAGGGTAATTCGGAATCATGTGTATTTTGAAACTTTGAGATTTCCTAACAGTTTTAGATGGCAAATGAAAAAATAAGAAGTACTTTCGATTGTAAAGTCTTGTACTTCTTCGTAGCTTTCTTTTTCTCTTTGACCATCGAAAACAGTGAAGAAATATCAAAATTTCGAAATACACACAATTCCGAATTATTCCGTCTCACCCTACCAAAAAATACAACGGATTGCCATAAGACCCCAATTAAACAAATAGGAAATACCCTGATTGCTTTAACGTGTCTGCAAAAAAAGAAAGTTGTTTTATCCTGGCAAAAAAGACCGCCTTTTCCTATCTTCGTTCGATGGCAAAACACTTATTGGTTCAAATTAAATTATTTTTATTATAAAAATTCAACAGATTAAATGGTGATTAATGGTGATATTTGTCTCCAATTAGAAAATTTCCCTTGTCTCCATTTAGATTAATTTGTTTACAATAGAAGCATTTAACGCTCGCGTATTTTTCTTGTATTTAAGAAGTTTTCAAATTATATCTAAAGAATTTTCACTAAAGAGTAACATTCTAGAAGAGTCAAGGAGCAAATTTATGTAGTTGTCTTCAAAAAAGAATTAAACTTAATGAATTTTCTGTCAAAGTTAAAGCGTCTGAAATT
Source organism: Phlebotomus papatasi (assembly GCF_024763615.1). Taxonomy (NCBI): domain Eukaryota; kingdom Metazoa; phylum Arthropoda; class Insecta; order Diptera; family Psychodidae; genus Phlebotomus; species Phlebotomus papatasi. Next base: position 76,766,793 of record NC_077224.1, on the reverse strand, counting down.
GGTTTTAAATTAGGACATTTACCCTACCACACTGAGAAAGAAATCGAGCAAGAGTTATTCAAATCGACGTGACGTAAAGAAAGTTCATGAAAGTTTGTACTTTTCTCACAAAATTTTCGTAAAATTTTGTAATTTGTTCACTGAGAGAAAAGAGGGTGCGATAACTTTTTTTTCTCGTATCATTAACAATTTTTAGGTGTAAAAATATATGAAAATTTATAATGTCCATTTTACACCTTTTCAAGTGTAAAATTAACATGAAAAAGGGTAACTTTAACCCATAAAACACCTAAAAAGCATAATATTTACACCGATTTCGGATCAATAATACAGGGGATTTTTTCTCACTCAGTGTTCGTAATTTTTTTTTCAGACAAACAAAAAGAGACAAACAAATGTTTGTGAAAAAGTACAAATACAAACTTTTACAAACTTTTTTTTTGTATTTTTTACGTAAGTTCCCAGTGGAAATTCACAAACATTTACGAACACTTTTTCCAAATATTTTTTCTGTGTAGTTTCAAATCCTACTTTCTAAAATTTACACCGGAAAAGATTAGCAATATCGTTATTTGTCGAGGTAATTCAACACTTGTGTTTTTTTTCTTAGTGTATCAAAATCCTGCCATCACAAATTTACTTATTTAAATCTCATTTACCATAAACATAATCCTTATTCCACCCTCTTTAATGTATTCAGCTGTAAGAAGCATTGAACTCAATTTTAACCAATTTGAAGGGAATTTAATGGTAGCCTATAGATTTTATCTAAAATAATTCTAAATTCTTTGGGGCAATAGATTTCATATGACTTCAAAAACTTGAACAATTTTATTTATTTTTTCTTTCAAAATTGAAAATAAGATCTTGGTATCATTTTCTGTTGACAGGTGTTGCCATTATTATTATTTTAGAGGGGGATGTAAAAGAATTGTGGGGGGGGGTAGTATCAGTGAGTCACCCTGTTTTTTTGTATATGTATTTGATATGCTCAATGCGAAAAGGCAGCAACAGCAACTTATTGATTTTCTCATCTATTCGCTCTCGCTCTCTGTTGCCGGCAATTTGAGTTCTCCCTGTGAGTAAACTCGATGTTATACTCATTGCTTTTTGGTGGATTTTCACAAAGAGAGAGAGGGGTAGGGGGGGGGGTGACCAAAAAGATGTTGAGGAGATTCTCTCCCCGGTAAAATTCGTGAGTATGTGCTCCTTTCAGAAGGAGTTTCCACTGAGTTGGGGTTTACTCTCAAATTTATTTTTTTTTTGTTATATCCTTGTTTCGTGTGTGACAACATTGAGTGGCAATTGAGTGTTTGAAAGGTGTAGGCAATATTTGTAGGTTTCCTCTTTTTTTTTTACTGTTTTCTTCATATCATTAAATATTGATGCAATTTCCTCAGTTTATCTCCTTGTCCAACGGGATTTTCACTTTGATATCCCTGAGAAAGTTCCAGTGAGACTTTTGGACATTTTATAACTTGGTGCCATTATAGAGGGAGTGAAAGCAAGGACCTGAGGGAGGAATGGAAAAATTACTATGTCCCATTTATCTCCATAATCATTCCTCTTCTTTTTTCATGCGTGGAAAGTTATGTGAATGTGCTTTTTGTCTCCTCATGGGAAATGTGGCATATAAGAGAACTTTTGGGGTCCTTGTGTGTGACTCTGTGAGTAAAATACGCCTGAAGAAAAGAAGGAAAAGAAAGAAATGCCTAAGAGAAAATAGGGATGAAATTGATAGCAATTGAGTGTGAGTTAGTTCTATTTATTTTTTTTTTTCGTAAGTTAATCAATAGAAAATTGGAGTGATATTTCTGTCCTTGGTGTCATTGATCAAACAACAAGAATGTTTTCCCAAAAACATTTTATTGCATCTTTTTTTTTTTTGCTTTTGGTTTGATTCAATGAAGGGTGAAATTGCTGATAAATCATCAATCTGGTGAGGCAGTGGCAATGAAAATGGTGAATCTCGATAAACATCCCGATGCTGCGGTATCGGTGAAAAAAGAAGTCTGTATTCAGAAGATACTTCAGAATCCTCATATTCTGAGGTATTATGGGAAGAGAAGTCAAGGATCGATAGAGTATATCTTTTTGGAATATGCTGCTGGTGGTGAACTTTTTGATCGAATAGGTGAGTTTATTTTTGATGCTGTATTAATAAAAGCAAGAAAAGTTACAACAAAAGATGAATAGTTCATAAATTCAGTGGGTTTATTAGAGGTATCGCATGAAAAATTCACTAAATTGACCACATGTATTTTTTTCATAAATTATATTTCATTTTTTTCTCACACAAAAACACATGATTTCTAATACAGAACCTGATGTTGGAATGGCACAGAATGAAGCACAGAGGTATTTTATGCAACTCATGTCCGGTGTAAAATATCTCCATGACCGTGGTGTAGCTCATCGTGATCTCAAACCTGAGAATATTCTTCTGGATGAGAGGGATAATATAAAAATTTCAGACTTTGGTATGGCCACCATGTTTAGGTAACACTAGTATTAAGTTTTCTTTTTTTTTTTTTAATCTTTTTATTTCTTCGTGCAAATTTTCAAAGAAAAACATGCATCAAAGTTGCAAAATTCCTCGGGAAAAAATCAAAATTAAAAATTTGGACTTGTAAGGGGCAAAAAAAGTCATACGGTAAATGTCCTAATTCAAAACATTTTCCAGACGCTTTAACTTTGACAGAAGATTCAACACATTGAGTTTATATTTTTTCTGAAGATAATTACATAAATTTGCTCCTTGGCTCTTCTAGAAAGTTACTCTTTAGTGAAAATTCTTTAGATATAATTTGAAAACTTCTTAAATACAAGAATAATACACGAGCGTAAAATGCTTCTATTGGAAGCATATTAATCTAAATGGAGACAAGGGAAAGTTTCTAATTGGAGACACACAGTGTAAGTGAAACCGGGACTAAAGGCTTCCAAAACCTTGTTGAGTTGCTCTTGAGTGCAGGATTTGTTCTTATTCGTGATCTCTTCTCCTGTCCCATCTAAAACAATAAGAAAATCTCTCCAAAAAAATCATATTTCCCGGGTTTCCTATTGAAGCATTTGCAGACACTTCAGAATAACCCTTTATGATCACTAAATCGGTAATTATTTTATTTGAAAACTTCATGTACCGTTAACAATAAAAATTAGCACTTAATTTAACTAAAATTAGTCAGAAATGTGACATAAATGTTAAACAAAACGAATAAACAACAGACACCTATTTGTGTTTTTCATTGAAAAACATGGTCGATCGATGAAAAATTCGATAGTGAAAAAGTACACTTTTAATATTTCTGAGAAATTAACAAATTAAAATTTGTGAATATGAATGAATTTTCGCTTTGTTTAGAGCAAAATTAACTGAATACTGAAACTGTGGTATAGAAAATATATAAATATAATAATTTAGTACTGTATTTATCATGAAAACAATGACGTTTCCATTTGGAGTAGCGAAAAATTTCTATTTGGAGCAGGTTTTGAAGTAGCTTAATTTACCCTAATTTCTTAACTCACTCGTTTATTTCCAAAACTTTTTTAAAATTACTATTTAAGTGGAATCAAGTGGAGTGAAGTTCACTCAATGTTGGACCAAGGGGTATTCGTTCACAAATAGAAAATTATTAAAAATACTATTATATTATTTATGATTTCCACCGTGAAGAAATCCGAGTTGAAAATAAAAAAAACTAATGTTTCTTCCGATGTCCACTTGTCACTGCCTAACTAAGATCTCTTTGAAAAAATAGCAAAAATATTGGGCATATACAAATGCAATATTTAAAGTATTTACTAAATACAAATCCTGTTAGCAGACAAGCTAAACGCTAGTCTTTGAACGAAGAATTTTTTGTTTCCTTGATTATAGCTTTTTTACAAGACGAAACGCGGAGTAAAATACATCGAAAATGGTATTTTTTTTTTACCTTTCACTGATTTCGTTTATCGGTTTCATTTTTATGACTGATTTTCGGTCAGTGAAAACTGTCTCGTCGTTAAAGGGTTAATAAGGGTTTTTCAAGGTCAAAGGTTAAAAAAGGCTCTGGAAAGCGTATTTATCAGGAGAATGGGGTATGTTTGAGCTCGTTGGAAAGGTCTTGAATTTCCGACAAAACTGAATCGGTTTCAATCGGATTTAAACCAGTAATGATCCGGTTCATAACCGATAAATATTCTTTGACAGCTTACTATTTAAATCCTTATCTTGATTACAGAATTAAGGCAATTCTTTTACTTATCTTGACTTAAATAGTAGTATAGTTGAAATTCCGAGATCAAGCTCAAAATCACCATTTTGTGTTACTAAAGAATAAAAATAACAACTGCTTATTCTATTGCGATTTGTAGAGCTTTGTAATGTCATAATCATAATTAAAGCTGAATTCACATTATGCATGCAAAAATTCATTAAAAAATTTGCATAAAAGTTTAATTTATGTGAAATTGCAAAGCATTTGGGAAAAATTGCTTTTGTTTTAAGTCGTGGTAAAGTTTAAAAGTGTTAAGTGTCCCTAATTTGTGTGAACTTGACGTTAGTTTTTATTACCTACTACTAGAAGAAGAACTTTATTTCACGCTTAGAAGACGTTGATGAGATCGTTCAATTCTAATGAAGACAAAGATGATAGGGTTTTATGAGCATTTGTTTAGATGGAATTTCGCGATGTTGCTTGATAATTTACTATTCAAAAGAGTGAATTATGAACAATTTGAGTACAATTATTCCCGAAAGGCTATGCAATTTTCCATAAGAAAATTTCTATGAAAAAATGATTATGTATTTAGGATGTTTTTACAGGCTAAATATTTTCGAGGATCAGTCTGAATCTATTTAGGACCTAAGTAAGACCTGCTGCTCGAAAGAGTCTTATTCTCTAACAATTGTTAGGGAAATATATTCAATTTTCAGTATTTCGTATCACAGCTTAAGTTCCATGGGAACATCTCGATTGTGGAACGTATTCGATGTTCCAAGAGTTGGCTATATGAATCCAGATGAATCGAACAGCCAACCGTAAAACAGAAGAATAAAAAGCTTCATGAGTACCAAATATATAGATCATCTTCTATTCAAGAAAAAAATCATTATCTTGATTCCACACCATGGCCTGATTTAGTGGCAATTGTGCTTTAGTTTCGGAATATGTTCCACACCAATGTTGGCACTGGTTTTACAAAGTATTTTTGAAGCACTCAAAAATGATGCTGATCTGTTAATATAATCTCATACCAATTATTTTAGAAAAACATATTTGACAAGTTAATGTTTTACCGAAAACATATGAAAAATCTCAGCTAAAACTATATTTCTAATTAGTCTAGAGGAATTTTATATGAAACTTTGTAGTGATTTATGGTTGAGATATGGTGTCAGCAGAGTTTTAAAAATTCATAATCTGGTACTTTTAATCAAAAGCTTTTGTACCAATAGAGTTTTTACCTCAAGCATCCAAAAGAGATAAACTACATTCTTTTTTCTTAATTTTCCCTATGCTGGTGATGCTACGAATAATATTTATTTATTTTTTCTCATGTAAAATTACCAAGTGAAAGAGGAAATTTATGAATTTCACTCGTGATATTCAGTGCTTCTGGATTAGTTTAAATAATATAGTGCACAAGAGGAAAAGTATTTGAGAAAAAAAATCATTTCCGCGAAAGGCCAATATTCCGAGAAAATTAATTCTCTTTTAAATTGAATTTATCCAAGGTATAAAATGTCAATTAAACATTTAATCGGAAAATGACCATTGTGCAAATTGTTATTCTTGTCATAATATAGCTTATGCAATTATACTACAGTTGATTTAATCATTTAATCCTGGATAACCATTTGATATAGATTATCATACATGGTGCTGACCAAAAGTGGAAAACCGAAATCGGAACAGATAATTTCCGATTTAATTGAGAAGCTAAAGCTACATTTTCAATTTATCTTATAGCGGAAATTTTGGAAGCTCTTTCTGTCATTTATTGAAACTCGAGAGTACCGTTTTCTATGACATTATTAAAGCTGCTTTCGATGAGGCTATTTCTTAAAGTATTTTGCTGCACATCCTGCACATGAAATTTGACGATCCTGAGAGTAAAATGCTTACCGATTTTTAGCGATAATAATTGTATATAATTAGTTATTATATAGTTATAATTTTTTCGTTATACGAATGTTTCTTTCAATCACTTTTATATACAAATGTTTTCTTTTAAGTCAAAAAATTATTTTAAAAATCTATAGGGGTGGGTGGCTTTGTTTACGCACCTTAAGCCTTTTTTAAGACTCATAACCTTCATAACTAAATCCAGATAGTTTCTCTCGGGCGTTACATATTTAAATTATATAGCACATTCCCAGATATTAAATTTTTATTCCAAAATTTTATATTTTCGAAAGTTTTGTATTCGAAAAAAACTACCCCACTCTACTCTTGAGAGTATTTCTTAACCCATTCAGTCATTGTACCAGAAGTACTTGAGTTAAGATAGAATGTTCATATTTTGAAATTATATTCTTAGAGATTAATAAATGATTTTTTTTAGAAAAGAAAAAAATATCTATTATGGGGGCGCGGGGAGAATATCTCAAACATGCGCCTTAACGGTCGCTGAATTTTAATTCTATACTTCAATTCATTACACAAACTCTATTGATTTAGGTAGAGTAACTATAAAAGAAAAGAAATTGGCAATCAAAATTTAAATCAGAGAAGAGGATGAAGGCCAATTTTAACAAATTCGACGGGATGTCGTATTTTTCATCCGCCATTTTGAGCAAGAATTTTGCATGACTTTCCGCAAAGCGATAAAAGAACAACAAAATGTATTCCCATCTCTGTCGGACTATTTTTTCCAAGTAATTTATGGACTAAAGTAGTTAAAAATCCATTCCCGACAGCAATTCGGATGTCAATTGCCCAGAAATAAATCCCTTTAAAATCACTCAATTTGCGTATGATATATAATACCATGGTAAGAATGGGTTAATCGATTTGGCCAGGCTTGGATTTTTTTTAAAGGTCTTGAAATCCCTAAGAAATCTGATATCTCAGCCGATTTTAACTGGTTATGAATCATTAATGAAACTGTTATACTTACGGTTGATTTTAAAATATGATCCTTTGTAAAACCTTAATAAGTTTAAAAAGGGCAAAGTCCTGCAAGGTTGTTCAAATTCAAAAAGTTATGCTCTAGCGTCATTAGCCAAACATCATCTTCTTTGATAAGGAAATTCTTACAATTGAACAAATCGTCAACGAACAAAATGATCGCGTCACGTGCCTACTTAAAAGAAAGATTATACGATAGTTAGGACATTCGGGATATCACTGGAAGTCAAAAGGACCATCCATTTTTATGGTATAGACTTTCATGACAGAAAAAAACCGCTTTCCACTGTGTATTTTTTGGAGTATACGGTAAAAAATAATGGTAGGTATCAGAAAATCGGTGGTCCAGTCGGACTTTTCGTTCATATACGAAACTATCGTTGAAACAATCCTAATAATGGCTTATCAAGGTCAAAGGTTAAAAAGGCTCTAAAAAGCGTAATTCTCAACCGAATGGTATCATATTTGGGCTCGTTGGAAAGGTCTTGGAATTTCTGACAAGTTTGAATCGGTTCCAGTTAATTATAAACCGATAATCAATTTTTGTCCGAAAATCTATTTTATTACTCGTAGGGCAGAATCACATTGACAGTAAAATGCTCACCGTCAAAGCCTCACCGTATTTCGTTAATTAACGCATTTTCTTACGCAATTTGCAATTCTTACGCAAATTGTCAATAACCGTGTTACCTTATCTCATACTCGGTGGCACTAGATGAAAATAATATCAGAAAGTTAAAGAAATGAATCGAAAATGCGATAAACGGTGACCAAAAAAACTGTACGAAAAACTGTAGCAAAAAATCCTACAGTTTTTTTGCTCATCGTTTATCGTATTTTCATTTTATTTCTTCAATTTTCTTACATTATTTGCACCTAGTGCCACCGAGTCTGAGATAAAGTAATACGGTAATTGAGAATTTGCGCAAGAATTGCAATGAAAATGCGTAAATTAATGAAATATGGCGAGACTTTGACGGTGAGCATTTTACTGTCAATATGATTCTGCCCTTAAAACTATTTTGGTGTATCTTTTGATCGTTTTATGAATCGGTTCAAATTGGTTAAAGACCGGTAATCGGTAAATGATGCGAAAACACTTCTGACATATACTTGGTATACATAAAATACTTTGCTGCCCCTTCAATTACTAAAGGCCTCAACACACTAGGAGCAATTTCTTTAAAAAATGCCTTTTTAAAGAAAATTTCCTTTATACTTATTGTAGGCACCGGTGGCAGCCAAAATCCCGAAAGCCAAAATCCCGAAAGCCAAAATCCCGAACGCCAAAATCCCGAAAAGGCCAAAATCCCGAAAGCCAAAATCCCGAAAGCCAAAATCCCGAATTTTAAAAATCCTGAAATTGTTGAAATTATATAGAGGAAAATGTTTAGAATAATTTCCTAAGACTCAGAAGATTTCCCTTTGCCTCCATCAAGCGCGGATGCAATCGTGGAAGTAGCTGTGACATTTTTAAGAATTCGGGATTTTGGCTTTCGGGATTTTGGCGTTCGGGATTTTGACCGGGACCCGTAGGCACAAATGTAAGAATTTAAAAAAAAGGAAATTTTTAACGAAAATTGCTTCTTGTGTGTAGACACAATAAGAATCTGAGAAATATTTTATCGCATAAAATGTGCTGTGAAAACAAAATACAGTCAAGTGTGCTAATCCGGGCGCTTCGCTATTTGGATCGTTTATGACTAATCCACTTAAAATAATATTTTTATTTTTATTTCCGTAATATAGTCACTACAGTAACATAATATAACTATTCAAGTTTGAGAAAAAGCAAAAAAAATATTTTTATATATTAAATAAGTGAGTGTAATCGACTCATTTCAATCTTGTGCCAACTGGGTTTTTCACTAAAATTTTTCTAGCAGTGATATTTTCGCTAATGACAACTGGTTGATTGAAAACATTTATTGTTTTTTTTTTCCTTGTGAAAAAAAGTATTTTAAATCCAAAGGTATAATTAAAAGTGAATTAGCGAAAAAACGACCCAGTTAGTGCATGCTGACTTATTTCAGTATTATCATTATTTTATAAATTTTCTTTAATATTTTTGATAGTTTTTTTTATATTGTGTTAGTGAATGAAACAGTGAATAATTCTATGGATTTAGAAGAAGTAAAAAAAAAGAATTTCATCAGTCCAAAAACAAGCGTTTAAGTAGCACTCTTCGGAAAACGATCCAGTTACCTCACCTTACTATACTACGATTATCGTGTGTAATGAGTTTTAACACAATTATTAATAGCAAAATTCTTAACGATTATCGTAATAAAAGAGGAACATCTTTCAGGCGAAAGTTTCATTTCACAATGATTATCGTTTGAAATTAGTTAACACTATGTTAATTACTACGATTAATCGTATTAATCCCATTATATATAGGTTAAAAGTAGCAATTTCTTTTGTAGCAAAAAAAAAACTTTTGCGATTATCGTTTTAATTTTTGGGAATGCAACTAAGAAAATCTTAAATCGTTTTTACTTGAAAACTTGAAAAAGTAATTATAATATTATTCGGTTATCCAAACATTGGGTTAGACTGAGAAGATAATATGGTGAAAAAGCAATTTTGTGACTTGCAGCTTTGAAAATGGAAAAGTTCCACTTTGGAATGTGATATATTATTTGTTCAATCACACAATTTTGTTCAATGACTTTTCATCCGTTGTCTCGTTGAATGTGCAACTTTGATGCATTATCTGTTACATTTTGGCAAAGTTGGGGAGCGAGGGAGATAATTTGGTGAAAATTAATTGATGGTTGTTAGAACATCTCTGGGGAGAATTAATATAAATTGTAATTGTGTAATTTATGCTTTGTCTCTTCTCTCTCTCTCTCTCCGTCTCTTTCGACTTCATCCTCGATTATCATCGTGCAACAATCACCAAAATCTATTCCACCACCCTCTCAATGATACATCATTCTCCTCTTTCTCCTCCATTTTAACCCTTCCCTGTTGTCCATGTCCCGTGTGGGAACTTTTCCGTATCCCTAATCCGCTAACACAACCCGAAAATTTGTGTCTGTATCTGATGACTTTGTACACCAAATGGAATGGATTGAAATGCACACAGGATGAAGGGCAGGGAGAGATTGCTGGACAAACGATGTGGAACATTGCCTTATGTGGCGCCTGAAGTGCTAGTACAACCCTATGCTGCAACCCCAGCCGACATTTGGTCCTGTGGCATCATCCTGGTGACTTTATTGGCAGGAGGTGAGATACTATTTCTAATATATCACTATATATTATAGAACAAATTCTTTTGGTTATGGGTGACAATTGCTACAATTCCCGGAGCTTTTAGTAATACTATATATATTTTTCTTAGGAAAAAAATGTAGAGGATTATATACACTTGTGTATCTGTTTAGTGCCAAAAATTCCATATAGCAGTTATACTAAATTTTCCTTATACAATACCAAAAGAAAAATTCACATGTTGAGAAAATTCTTAATATTACCCGAAAAAAAAGAAAAGAAATAAGAAAAACGTGCTAAATGGCTAATACACTCTGTTTCATAATATCCTTAACATACTATAGTATTTTATTTTTAATGTTTCTCTGTGTACAAACTAACAAAAAAACTAATGACCTAATTTACAATGAAAAAAATACATTGTATTAAAAAGTGTTCAACTGCAAAATACGAACACACGAAAAAAAGACCATGTTGACCCGCTTTTTCAACATAATTTGCACGATTTCGGCAAAATATTGTTGATTAACAAAGGGAGGACAACCATAAATATTTGGTTATTTAACCACAATATTAAAATATTTTGTGTACAAAAAGGTTGCAATTTAATTATGACATAATTAATTGGATGATGATCGGATTATATTAAAATACTTTTGATAGTGTAAATTTTCATGCTGCAGAACATAATATATTTTTGTGTATAATTTGCAATCTAAAATTTTGTAAATTTTTCCCATTGAATGTTTTTCATTTCATATAAATTTTAATAATAATATACATTTACTGTGTTATCACACTTGCACATTAAAATTTTAATATGATTCACATTAATTGTCGCTGGTGAGAGTCCAAATGTGTAATTTGTGTGTTTGAATCATTTTATATTCAAAATTTGATCTATTTGTTGATAAAAAGGTAGACTTGGCCCGCAAAATTTGATATAAATTGATTTATAGCATTAATGCGAAAAATTAATGCGATTTTCTCTTTAATTTTTTAATGTGAAAAATATTTATGCTTTAGGTAAATTTATTACTTATTTTTGCAGGGCAAGTCCACTTCTTTATCAATAAATAGAAAAACCCCAAATATTAAGTGACTCAAAGACACAAATAACATATTTGGACGCTCACAAGCGACAATTAATGTGAATCACATTAAAATTTTAATGTGCAAGTGTGATAACGCCGTTACACTCTCAATAGCAATATTACATTTTGAATTGAATTTAGTATTGCATATTTTTATTCATGGTATTGTTCAAGAACTATTCCAATGTTTGAATTATGCTTTATGGAAAAGCTCATATTTTGGACACTTTGAGGGTAAAATTGGACACTAAAAGTAAATTGATTTAAATTATGGATTTTTATTCCAATATTTGATGAATAATGAATTCTATCTAAATATTTGTTATTTTTTGGAAGATTCTAACACAAAATACGTTAAATTTTGAATAGAGATTTGAGTTAAAAATGCATTGATGAAAATTAAATGTGAGCAATTGCTTAGGAGAAATATGACAGAACTTTGTGTTTACTTCAGTCTTATTTAGCTGTGGTGAAGTACTAACAATATTTGTTCGCTTTTTTTGAGTGATATTATTGAATATTCATTGATTATTGTGTTGATTCACATTAATGGATTCACATTAATGGTGATTTTTACATTTGACCTGAATTAAGATTTGCCTTGTGAATTAGATTTTTCGTGTGAAAAATGGGAAATTATGAATTATGTGAAGTGATAATCGTTATTTTGGACAGGTGTTTTTCTTTCGAAATTTCGTGAAGTTTTAGCTTTTGTGATGACTAGGTTGGACAAATGCCTGGAGAAAAAAAGGAGCATCATCTCTACGAAAGAGATGTAGTGAGAAAAGCCTTGAAAGGCTCCCGGAAATGCCAGGAAATACGCGAATCCGCGCGTACTTGGAGTAACGAAATCAACTCACTTTAATGAATGATATGGAAAATTTCCGGGCTTCTTGTGACATGCTACGGTTCCCTTCCATAAACAGGAAGAGGACTTGGTAAGATTGGTTCATGAAATGGAGAATAATGGGCATTCTATTGAAGTGGATTAGCTGTCCAAAATTACAAGCAAAGTGTCCAAATTTACAACCACAACGACCAAAATTTGATTAAAATTCACCTCTACATGTCAATTTATTTTTAAACGTATTAAGACTAATTTTAGTTAAAACAGAGACGATAAACAGCTTGTCAAGTTTCTAAAGAACCCTTCTGAAACTCGAGTAACAAAAAAAAATAGTATTGAAAATATCGCTCTTCGAACTTAGAACGTTGATGCATATAAGCACCCTTAAGTCCTTAAAGTTGTAAAAGGGTTCATGTTTTATCAGAAAATGAGACTCCAGGTGCATAGCGCCCTCAGCCTAATTTAATATAAAGTTGTAATTTCATTATTTTATTTAATAAAATATACTTGTGCAAAATTATGAATGACAAGATTTCCAAAGACAAAGATTCCAAAGACAAACTGGGAAAACAAAATAGAAAAAACGATGATTCCGCAAACCTACGACGGGACGGTCACGAAAATCGATTTTTAGCACACATGATATTGTGATCACTGAATGTCAAAACGTGTAAATCCAAAATTTGGGCCCGATCTGACGAGGTCGGATTTCATCTGTGACCACAAAATCTGAGATTGTAAGGAATCTCAGATAAAAATCGTGTATCCCTTTAGGGGGGAAGTGAGGCTACATTGATTGAAAACACTATTTTTTCGTATATTTCTAAAGGAAGCTGGGGTTTTTAATGCAATGTAATTTAGATCAACACAATTGCAGTTTAAAATTAAATTATGGTCCAGTTTTCTTCAGAAATATGCGAAAAAAACATGTCCCTACATTCCTTATAAATTGAGCTTGAGATTTGCCAAATTTTAAATATTCTTCAATGCGTTGTTTTACATATAAACAAATAATATTGGGGTCACTTTTAGCTCTCATTCTTTACAACCTCTTTAAATACTTCTTTTCTACAATTCAGTTATCAATTAAAATTTCCTCATAACGTGAAATGTATCCAGTTTTTAACAAGGATCTTTAAAAGGATTTTGGGGTAATTCCAAAAAAGATTCTTTGATAATTGTAGAAAAGTATCAAATAACACTTTTTTCTTTCGCATTTATGTATAGGGTAAGGGTTCATAATTTTGTACAGTCTGCTTATAAGCATCGATGTTCCAAGTTTGAAGTGCGATATTTTCAACACTAATCGACTTTTTTTTGTTACTCTCTTTTCAAAAGGTTTGTTTAGAAGTTTGGCAAGCTATTTATCGTCTTATTTTTACTAAAATTAGTTTTAATACGTTTAAAAATGAATTGATATGTAGAGGTGAATTTGACTCGAATTTTGGACATCTTGGTTATTAATTTGGACAACTTGGCTGTAAATTTGGACAGCTAATCCGCCTCAACAGGATACCCATTGTTCTGCATTTTATGAACCAATCTTACCAAGTCCTCTTCCTGTTCATGTAAGGGAAACGTAGAATGTCACAAGAAGCTTCGGTACTCCAAGTACGCGCGGATTCGCGCATTCCTTGACCTTTCCGGGAGCCTTTCAAGGCTTTTCTCACTACGTCTCTTTCGTAGAGATGATGCTCCTTTGTTTCTCCAGGCATTTGTCCAACCTAGTCATTACAAAAGCTAAAACTTCACGAAATTTCGTGAGAAAAACACCTGTCCAAAATAAGGAGTATCACCTCACTGGTAAATGTCTTACAAAATTTCCCATTTTTCACACGAAAAATCTAATTCACAAGGCAAATCTCACTTCAGGTCAAATGTACAAATCACCACTAACGTGAATCAACACACATTTCAATGAATATTCAATAATATCACTCAAAAAAAAAGCGAAGAAACACTGTTAGTACTTCACCACAGCTAAATAAGACTGAAGTAAGCCACGAAGTTCTGTCATATTTCTCCTAAGCAATTGCTCACATTGAATTTTAATCAATGCAATTTCAACTTAAATCATATTCAAAATTTAACGTATTTAGTGTTAAAATCTTCCAAAAAGAACAAATATTTAGATAGAATTCATTATTCATCAAATATTGGAATAAAAATTCATTATTTTAATCAAGTTATTTTTAGTGTCCAATTTTATCCTCAAAGTGTCCAAAATAAGAAACTGAACAAAATTATGAGCCCTTACCCTAATCAAGATAATCTGTTATATGATATTTATCAGTATTTTTCTTCTTTTTAATTTACTTATGGTCTTTAATACATAGAGTATTTATTTTTCAACACATTTGTATTTCTTTTTCTTTTAATTGCTTTTTTGAAATGTGCTGCGTTGTGTTACTAAAAAAACAATTAACTTTTTTTTTTAAATTCCGTTTCTGTTGTATATGTGGAATTAGTGATGAATTTTATCTCATTATCATCCCTACTTTGGACTTTTCTGCACAAGCTTTTTTTTCTAGTGTGTGTCGTGTGCCAAGTGTTGACTTTTACATTTGTGTGGCTAATTTTGAAAAAAAAAAGAGATTAGGGTGTGAAAAAATTTGTTCTGAAAGCTGATAATTGAAAAAAAAACTTTGCTCGGTCTTTGGTATTCTAGCTGTAGATTGTACAATAAAAAATTGTCTAAAGCTTTAATACCAGAGGTCCAGCAATGATTTGCTTAAGCACCATACCAAAACAAAAAAAAAACTGCACAAATACTGCACTGCTGCTCCTTCTACTGCTCCACTCTACTTGGACTAGGACATTAGTGTGAGAGAGAGAGAAGAAAAGTCTGTAAAACAGAAATAAACACGTGCAAAAATAATGGTTTCTTAAAATAAATTCACCAAACCATATAGTGTAATATTGTGAAATTCCTTTACTTCCATTCTTGATCTTTTATTTCTTCTTTTCTTCCTTCAACTGGACACAGAGAAAAGAAAGGAGAAATTACATGAGATTTAGGGAGGGTAAATTAATTCCATTTCTTGCCTTTCTATCTCTCCCTTTTTGGGCTATTTAATGAATTATCTGCTCCATTGTCTTGCAATTTTCTTCGTATTGTAGACTACAAAAGAAATTGAATTTTTCTCTTTCTCTCTTTTTTTTTCTTTCGGTGTGTGCATTGTGTAACCCAGAATTGCCATGGGATAAACCAACGACTTCGTGCAAGGATTTTCTGATGTGGAAGGAAAATACCACGTGGACATCAATAACACCGTGGAAGAAGCTTTCAACACTTCAATTGTCGTTACTGAGGAAAATTCTTGCAATTCAGCCCAATGAGAGGCTCACAATTCAGCAAATACTGGATCACAAGTGGTGCAATTTGAGATTTAGTTCAACAGGTAATGTCAATATTGAATTTCATCTTTATGATATTTTCAATGATATTTCATGGTGTTTTTGGGAGAGATTTCTCCGTTTACCATTTTTCAATTTTCCAGGAATATTTTATTTACTTTTGGTGTGGATTTTCGATGGTTTGGTCAGGTACTGAGTGACTCTCAGGTGATTATAAATTCCTGAGAGAAGTTCAGTAGCTGGCCAAAACATTTGAAAGAAATCTTCAGTATTTGATTTGATTGATTTTGACTCAAAATTAATTATATTTGTCAAATTTGATCAACACGTACTAACTAACGAGTGAACGAAATTACTAATTTTCCTAATTGTAATTTCACAACCATAATATCAAATTATTAAGAAGTAAAAGTGAAGTGTTATTCATGGTATTTGCAAATAAACTTTTTAAAATTCATACTTTTTTAAGTACAAAAGTTACCTTAATTAAAAAAATTCAAAGCATTTCCATTAAATCATCCGCAAAAAAAAATCGTAAAAAATTTGAAGCATAAATTTCATTTATCAAGGAACAGTTTATTACATAATTAAAAGAAAACTCAGAAAATTCAAAAGTTTAATAACAGCAGTAGGTATTAAAAAATGTTTTTAAATTGAATAATACTTAATTTAAACTGAATTAGATGAATAATATTTTTTTATCCAATTGAACTCACAAAGAAAATCAATTAAGAATATGAGAACTTTGCGAAGTATTTTCTACGTTATTACTTCTTTTTTATGGATATAACTTTTTAACACATTATTTTATTATCCAAACATAATAAAACTTTCACTTTCTATCTAAGAAAAAAGTGATGGCAAAGTGTCTCAACTTTACCGCATGCTCGAACTCACGAGGTAAAGCTCCCTGTGAATTGTTTTTTATCATACCCTTTTGCTGCTTACTGGTGTAATAGCATTTAAATTGATTCATAAATCATATAGGGATTTCAAGATCGAAAATTGGTGAAGAAATGATCATTCTAGAATGTTATGGCATGCATTACAAGCATACGGACAAACAAAAAATGGAAATACGAGAAAGATAAGTCACTTTACGATATTTAACCGATTCATTACTAATTTCAAGACAAAGTTAAACTTTGACTTTCAAAAATTCAAGATGGCGATTTTTTAGGTCACTTCCAAAATATATTCAAAAATAAAAGAAATCATAGGAGCCGTTTTCGAGAAAAGCCAAAAAACATGGTTTTGGAGGGGTTTGGGGGGGGGGGGGGGGTAGGGGAAAATAAAAATCATAATAATTTTCCTTGGGTTGACTTATGGGGGGTTCTCCGAAGATCTGAAGTTCGTATCTCTTACCGTTTCGCCTCTACATGGGTAACAATTTTATGGACAGAAAAAAAAATAATATTTATAAAAGATTGGTCATTTACTGGTACTTAACCGATTGATTATACCGAAAATAGACACAGGCTGATCCTGGAGAATACTCAGCTCGAAAAATTTGGCAGTAAAGGATCAGCCAAAACTATCATACACTGAGGATTTTGGATCAAGGATTAGCGTTTTCAGCGTAAATTTCTATCAAATGTGCACACTTTGATATTTGAAAGACTTCTTAAGTGCAATATCAATGGATTTTTCTTACAGAAAGGAGCACTCTGACCTTCCCATTACTCTAATCTCAACGCATTTTAAGATTTTGCGACATTGCGTACCATTACTCTCCATGTTTTTTCACCCAATTGACATTTCGAAAAGCATCCAAAAACACCCAAAGTGAAGCTTTTTATACTCAGCACTGGCGCTTATGTCGCCTAATCCCCGTAATTTCACTAGAGCTCACGAATTTAGAAGATCAGCCTGATCTTCCAAGTTTTGGGCTGATCCGTTAGTGTATCGATACCAATCCTCATTTTTCGGGATGATCCCTAAGACCGGCTTCAGACTAGAGGTTTAGCCCAGTTCCCGAAGATCTTAAAATCCTAAATAGCGAGCAATTTAAATGCTTTTTGATAACCCTATAGGTAACTTATCTGTAATAATCCACTCCTAAGTTAAATTTTTCCAAAAAATCGTGATTGATAAAAAATTATAGAAATTAAGCAATATGGCTAAGGCTTAGGTCTGAAACCCGTATAAGTCGATCCCTGTGTCTATTTTGGGCTTTACCGATTGTAGGTTATGCAGCCGCATTGAAAATCTCAAGGCTATTCTAAAAAATCTAAATTTAACCAAATCGGTTAAAGAATAGGTTCTCTAGAATAATTAAACTTTGTCCATGAGAAATTCAAGATGGCGATGTTTTTACGTTATAGGTAGATATGAGTGGATGAAATGTTCAGTTGAACCACATCCAAAACATATCCAAAAATGAATGAAATCGTATGAGTCGTTTTTTTAAATAAACTATATAAACATGGTATTGGTTAGGTTGGAGATATTGGCCTCAATTCTGAGACCAAGATCAAGATCAAAATTTCAACCTGTCAAATATTTTCAAAATCAAGATTTCATATTCTGACGCGAAGCATTTATGGAACTTAAATTATCTTAGCTAAGAACCAAGATTTCAAGATTTTCCACACTTAACGAAACGTCACTTCTTACGAATATCTTCATTTCTCTGTTGAATTTGTTGAAATTTCGCCGTATAAATTAAGAACATTAATTACAAAACGTTTTAAATAACAAATGAAAGGCCATAAACAGGAGTACAGGAACTGAAAACCAAAGTTGAGTCGTGTGATAAACCAGGAAATGCTTATGCAAGATGTGATTCTTTTGCAGATATTCTCAGGGTGTGCTGTACTGAGACCAAACTCAGTATTTTTCATATTAATTCTCTTTTCGTATCATCTCTTATAGCAATATTCCTCATCAAAAACGATTTCCGCATGAAATTCTTCAAATTGTGACTATCTTGAAAATTTTAAGCATCTCCGAGAGGTTCTTGGAATTATTTCAATAAAACAAGAAATTTGACATCTTGAAATAATGGTTCCAGAATTGCTAATCGTGATATCCACACGGTTTGTGTCTTGGATTTCAATATTCCAAGACATTTGACGGATTTGACATCTTGATCTTGATTTTTTTTTATTTCAGAATACCAAAATCTTGAAATTTTCTTGATCTTGGGTCTTGGTGTCAGAATTGAGGCCATTGTTTTTTTTTTATTGGGGGTCAGCGAAGACCCGAAGTTAATATTTGTAAATCGTTTAAACTCCAGGACGGTGACAAGTTGAAAAAAAATCGATTATATAACTGCTTCCTCTTTGAGTTCGTGAAGTAAAATAGGAAAACCCCAATTCAAAGCTACCCTACTTCCTCCTATTTTATATTAAAAAAATGCTAGAGTGTACCTGCCGTAAATTTATCTAAACCAACCTTAAATGGAAGTACAGCAACTGACCTTAACTACGATTTGCTATAATGGTATTATGTTGCTATTCTAATGACAGTTAACATTCTTTTTAGCACTTTACCGTTCTCAAGTACATCTACATTATCGACTTTTCTTTGTGTTACTTCATTTCACGACTGCTTAGTGGTTTTGGAATATGGCGAAAACTGCTAAAAACCTTCTAGACAAGAACCAACACAAAGAAAAGTCGATTGGGTAGAAACACTTGAGAACAGTAAAGTCCTAAAAATACTGTTCATTTTTGATTAGAATAGCATTAGTATACAATCAGTTGAACTCAGCTTTGATAAATGATTGTAGTTAGTATCACAGATTTTCAAAGCATGTATCCTATGAATAGGATTGAAGATATCTTACTAGAGTTGCGAAAAACAATAACTGTGATACAATAATTAAATATAAACTTGTCGAAGCGCACTAAACAATGGGCTAAAGTTAATTGCATAGATAGATAACTTGTGTTATGCAAAGCTTTTTTTTTGGTTAAAGTTGCATACGAATATTTTGACATTACGTCGATTTTGATGACATTTTCCTTTGTTATGTTCCTAATTTGAATTCTGTGGAACAAATTCTTTTTGTATACAGTCACATTAAATGTTGTTTGATTTTTAATGGTTTAATGTAAAAAAAATCTTCTGTAACCGATATGACTTCTATTTGATAGCAGTTGTTGGTGCCCCTTGAATGGGTAATTTTGTATCTTTTCACAATAATCATCTATTAATTTCTAAGAAGCTAATTCCAAAATATGGACATTCCTAAAAGGGAACCCTTAAAAAAGGGGGTTCTTCAAAGGTCCATTGTCTCTATCTCTAACCGTTAGGCCTATAGGTCAGATGTCGGCTGTATGGATTGAAGAACGAACGAATAGTGTGGTAATAATTTCTCAAGAATCGTCTGAAACGCGAAGATTATGTTGAGAAGGGTGTTCTCCGTGTGTTGATGGTGGAATTTGGGAAAGGGAATCACAAAATCGAGGAAATAATATAAATATAATATAAATACTGCTTTCTCGGTGGAATTCGAGCAGTAAAATCAGTAAAATGAAGACTTTACAACGTTAATTGTTGGAAATATTTCTTCTTAATTCATATTAATACCATTACACACCATAATTAAAGTAATGTGTTTCACAGTGGAAGAATTCTGCGATTATCGTTTTAATTTTGGGAATTCTCTTAAGAACATTTCAACTCGTTTTTACTGCGTGGATGTCAAATAAAAAACTTCAGCTTGACGTATAGAATAATGTTTCTAGTGTTTCTAATCACAAGACGCTAAAACGTCCAACTAAACATCTAATTAAATTTCTTTGAAGAAATTTTAACTTATAATTTTTAAACCCTTTGAATTATCTCGAGAAGGATCCTTGTTAAAAAGTTTGATCTGATCGGATTTTTCATTAAATATTTTTCATAGAGTGCTTAAGCTTAAGGCATTCTTTATTGAAAAATTAATATATGTGAATTGTTTGCAAATTTCATGACGAACTATACTTAACTATTTGTATGTATTCTCTGGCTTCGTTTTAAAGAAAATGATGAAAATTGCATGTAAGAAAAGTTTTGAGAAAACAAGGACATACATGAATTGGAAATATGTGAAATGGAATAAAAGAGCATTCAAAATGAACTATCAATCAGATTGTGAGACAGATGCCAAGTTTGGTAAAGAGAAGAAGTGAAATTCTCAAAGAAGAAGCAAAAGTTTCTCAAGAATTTTGTCTATCTCTCTCTTTCTCTCTAGTCCTTTATCACTTAAATAAAGATATAGAAATATATTCACTCATGATGAGAGTACAAAAGATGAGAATCTGGAGAGTGAGAGGAAGTGAGATGGAGAAAGAGAGGAGAATTTCAAGAATGGAATGATGTTGAGAAGATTTTCATCAAGTTTTGCAAGATAGAAACATTCTATTGATGTGACAACAAGTGTTCCCAGAAAAATCTCAGGGAATTCCCTCGTGGCGAGTGAAAAGTTTTTAATTGCTCTGTGAGTTGAAGAAAAGTGTAGCTGATGAAGAAAATTCTGCACTTTCTTCTAAGTACCATTTGTCTTGGAAAGATTTAATATCGAGAGTTTTAAGAGTTTTTCATTCTTTTGCAAAAAAGAAATATTCGTTTCTTTTGGAGAAAAATCCAATATTCGAAGAAATTGAATTTCATCTTAAAGTCCAGGGAATATCCTTTTTTTTTTGGTCTTAACGTCAACACTTGAAGCGATTTGTCTATAATCCAATACCATCGTGAAGTCATAATATGTAGATGTAAAAAAAAGGTTCATAGCATGGACTATTTTTTTTGGTATCGACATTAATGTCCAAATAAATCATATGAAAAGTGAGGGGATATGATTTTTTATCCTGTCAAGGAGGAGTACCTTCTTATCTACCATGAAACAATCATCACCGCTTTGGCGCTTTAGCTGTATGATAGATTTGCTATTTCATAAAGCTAGATTACCAAAGCATTGAGGGTTTGTTTACATTCATCGCTACTGGATGGCGTTTTATGAAAAAGTGTATGATTTTGGGAAAATAAAAGAGCCTTCGTGTTGTAACTGCAAACAAGAATTGACCGTCGAAATTTGCACTTACAGTGGATAAATGGATTAAATATTGAATGTACAAATTGGAAGTTTCCGAAGATTTATGGCAGATTCGTGTAAGAGTAGATTAAACAACTCGAATCACTCATGTAAAGAAGTATTTAATGAGAAAACAGGATGAAAATTTTCTTTATATTTTAACACATTTCAGTTCAAAATTTAGTTTTCAAATATTTATGTTAACAATGCAAATGTATGAAAGTTCATAATACTTAATGCTTTCAAGCTCCATCAAATCAGAGAGCATGGTGAGACAGAAATATTTTTATCGTGTCGAGTTAATTTAAAAGTAATCATACATGGTCCTATTCCAATGAACAATGTAAAGGGGAAATCTTTCTCCTAAACATTTTTTGGTACTTTACTGTCCTCAAGTGTTTCTGCATTATCGACTTTTCTTTGTGTTGGTTTCTGTCTCAACCATGTTTTAAAACTAACGAACGGTCAAGACAGGATCCAATATAAAGTCGATAATGTAGAAGCACTTGAGAACAGTAAAATGCTAAAAAAATGTTCATTTTTCATTGGAATAGCATCACAATGTCTTACCCAAAAATGGGCCACTTGAGTGCATTTAAACATGCACCTAAAAGATCATTTCTGCAAGGATAGAAGTACAGTGAACAAATACTCAATTGTGTAGTAGTCTATATATTTCTTTAGTCAGAAGTATCATTACCATGGTAGAGTACTCGCTTTATGATGCAAGTGTCCCGCGTTTGAATCCTCTTTAAGACACTAGGAATTTCTCCGACATTAAAAGTGCAAGAATTGCATCCAGTGAGCCTCATAGTGCTATTCCAATGAAAAATTAATATGTTTTTTTCTAGCACTTTTCTGTTCTCAAATGCTTCTACATAATCGACTTTTCTTTGTATTGGTTCCTGTCACGACTGTTTGGCGGTTTTAGAACACGACGAGGATTGGGGAAAATAGCCAAGACAGAAACCAATACAAAGAAAAGTCGATAATACAGAAGCACTCAAGAACAGTAAAATACTTAAAAAGAAACTTATTCGTTTTTCATTGGACTGGATTCCGCGAGACATGAAATGACAATATATTAATGAATGTACCGAAATGTGCCAGAAGGCCTAGTTTCTCTATGGAATGCTATGCCATAATAATTATTATTATCATTCCTCGAAGTGTTAAACGCCTTAAGTGCTTTCTATATCTTATAGTCCAGGCCGCTTTCATAAGGAAGGCCACTTATTGCTTGACAGCATTTAAAGGAAAGGAATCCTTTCACACATCGTCCTTCTTTAAATTTTGAAATGGTTATAACTTCTTTCAAATGGGTTAAATTCTTTCGAGATTTTAACCTCAATCCTTCTATCATGGAAAAGATTGCTATTTAACTAAAATTGTCGGAAAGATACTCCATTCGGATGCGGAAATCTGTGAAGTTTACAATATAATAGATCAGAACTCAACTTTTCTCCAGAACTTTCGATACGCTTCACATCTTATCTTCCCTAGCGATCGAATTGGGGAATTGTTAAATCCTAGCGAGAGGGTTCCAGGATTCTCATACAAAGATCTCGGACACACTGCATCAGAGAATTTTCAGTCATCCGGCCGGACACAATTGAAGTGTTTATGATCATAAAGATGTTTAGGTTCGCTAAAGTCGTTTAATATCTCTCTACAGGAGACAGTTTGTCTATTAACTCGGTATAGCAATATCTGTTAGAGGATAAAGCTTATTCACAACCCGTAATTACTTCAAATAGGTCATCCGCTATAGATCCTATAAAACTTCGTGTTGATTGGATTCTCGCATGCTTCCTTTAACTCCTCGTTGCTAAGGAAAGCCAGCTTGCTCTCCATCCTCCATCGAAATTTTCTCATATTTGCGTTGAGTGAATTTCCCCAATCGATTGTCCTTTTCAGGAATCCCCTTCGGGATCGTCGAAGATCGAGTAAGCCAATTTCACGTTTTTTTATGAAATATAGCTGCTCAGGATTTAATGGTCTTACAAAAAATATTCCAAATTTGGACATCCTTACAGTTTATAATCACCCACAAAAACTGAATTTTTGTCCTTTCTAAATCATACAAAAAATTGTTTTTCCCAGAATATCTATGTCTTCCTTTGGGGCACTCAAAGTCCTAAAAGATGCGAAAGAGTTAAAGCAAGTCTTAGCACTTCTATCTTAACTATTCTGTCTATTCAGTAACATAGGAAAAATTTAGTCATTATGAAGCTTGGTCCCGTGCAAAGCATGGGCACTTTCCCCTACTACGAATATCTTGTATGAAGTATTCTTAATATTCAGTGCTAAAATTAAGGTCCAGCCACGATGGTAAGTTGGGGAACAAGTCTTGAAAATTTCTTATATCCCGTGTTTTATTTTCTATGTGCTTTAGGTACTAAGCGGTGATTAATAGCGACTTGTGCTGTACAAAGGGCCTCTAAATAAGTCAACCCTAGGGTCATTAATGTGTCCTTGATTTTTTCGTTCATTCCTCCGATTCTCTTTTAAAAACAAATACTCCTTTTTATATATTCAAAACGGCCTACAAGATCTCTTTTATTCTTGCATATCTTTTAGATATTGTCCATATGAATAATACCGTAAACACAAGTCAATAATATAATATCACTCCTTCTAATGATTAAGTAATGTCAAACGTGTTTTTTTCTGCAAAGTTTGAGTAATACAAATAGTATAACGGAAATAAATGTTGATTTCCTCTTGTACACACTGAATGTTAAGGAAAAATCCTAGCCCATAACGTTAATCGCAGTCCAATTTCTAATAACTATCAACCGGAGCTCATTGACGTCGGCAGCACGCCATTATTAGCACGGAACATGGAAGATAGATCACACATATTAAACAAATAACAAAAACATTTCCGGAAACCATCCTTTTATCCCCAAATTTTCTCTAACTAATCTAAAAGAATCTATTCTTCTATTTTTTATAACATTGTTTCCTTCTCAAAAAAAAATCGCGAAAAAATAGCTAAGTTTTGACCTCTTAATTGGCACTGCCCCCTTAGGGTAGACGGGGGTATTATCGATCAGTTAAGGAAATGATCAACTTTAACAGACAAAAAACCATGTATATATTCGAAATTTTAAAGTAAAAACTTGTTATAGTCAATCTTGCAGATGTTCTCTAGAAGATAAACCACTCACATTCTTGATATATTCATTTTGGAGTGGTTTAAAACACGAAAAACTTTTCGAAGTGCATTTGCATGTAATATCGATCAGTTGATGGTATTATCGATCAGTCGATGCTTGTAATATCGATCAAGGAAAAAATGGATTTTACACGTACCATCAGGGAATGTGAATATGTATTTTATATTTTCCGATAAAATAAAAAATAGATAATTCAAATACTTTAGCTTTAAATTTCTAATTGGAACAATCAAAATAATTTAATACACCACAAAATTGTTTGGAATTATCAACTTCCTGCACAACATTTGCACACTGTTGAGAAGTTGATCTTTGGTAATTGGATGATCCACATTAGCCCGTGAAAGGACCCAAGCTTCCAGTGATTGCTCGTGTTTTCTTGAGAGTACTGCAGAAGCGCCGATACGTCTTTCTTCCGGACGGGTTCCCTTTAACTTCGCATACAGTGTTCCGTTCGGCACATTGTATATCCGAGCTGCCTCGCTAATGCGAAGTCCATTCCAGGCATCCTCAAGGGCTTTTGCCATTTCATCATCCCGGTATTGAAGGCGTTTTTTTGTGTTTTTGTCATGCTTCTGCTTAAGAAAAAAGTGATCAATATTCAATACTTCATAATTTGATATTATAGATCGCAGAAAATCTCTTATTACACTCAACTAACAGTACTTACCTATAAAATCTTCATATTGTAAGCTTTAATCCTTAATTGGTTTCCAATATCTATACCAATTTTATCGATAAGAGGCGCACAAACTGTTCAATTCACTGACAAAACTGACTGTATTTGCTTAAGACAAATGGCAGCAAAGTGAATTTTTGGAATGGCTACTATTGTAATTTCACTGAGAGAAATCCGAAAAAGTTAAAATAACATTCAGGAAATGTTAATTTTACCCTGCAGTATTGATTCGAAAACGGTGTAAATATTACCCTTTTTAGGTGTATTATGGGTTAAAGTTACCCTTCTTTCATGTTGATTTTACCCTTAAAAGGTGTAAAATTAACATTAAAAAATGTTGATATATTTTTACACCTAAAAAGTGTTAAAGTTATGACGAAAAAAAGTTAATCGCAGCCTCTTTTTTCTCACTGTTTGTGCACACATTTTTAAAAGACACTTTTCTTGTGCAAATATTACCGGAAAAACTGTAAATTTTTTTATTTGACATCGTAAAACATTAAATAATCAAACAATAAATTAAAGTTCATGTAGAAAAAATATTTTTTTTATCCATCAATTGGAAGAGAAGTCGATATTACAAGCATCGCTTGATCGATATTAGGAGAGGTTTGGTAATACCAGCGTAACCCTAACGTAATTATAATCACAACAATAAATGGTCAGATTACATTTCCATCCGTTTCTGACTAATTCGTCTCTCGTCTTAAGCATAGAAACTGATTTACTTACTGGGAAATAAATGGGGATTTAGTCAATAGTCAAATCATTATTATTATTACGTTAAGCCGTATCTCGGATTAAGTCGTAAGTATGTCTATGGCATAAATCTAACTCGATTTGGAATAGTATGGAATGGAGTTTTGAATATGAACTTGAGTTATTTCATAAGGGTCCGCCTTTCTAAATTTTGCTTTGGAAATCTAAAAATTATTTAGGGGAAGTGCTCATAATTTTGGACAGTCTGCTTATAAGCATCGAAGTTCCAAGTTTGAAGTGCGATATTTTCTATACTAATTGACATTTCTTGTTACTCTCTTTTCAGAAGCGTTGTTTAGAAACTTAGCAAGCTATTTATCGTCTTATTTTTATTAAAATTAGTTTTAATACGTTTAAAAATGAATTGATAAGTAGAGGTGACCTTGGCTCTTATTTTGGACAACTTGTTTATTAATTTGTCCAACTTGACTGTAAATTTGGACAGCTAATCCGCCTCAATAGGATGCCCATTGTTCTTCATTTGATGAACCAATCTTACCAAGTCCTCTTCCTGGTCATGTAAGGGAAACGTGGAATGTCACAAGAAGCCCAGAAACTTTCCATATCATTCATTAAAGTGAGTTGACTTCGGTGCTCCAAGTACGTGCGAATTCGCTCATTCCCTGACCTTTCCGGGAGCCTTTCAAGGCATTTCTCGCTACATCTCTTTCGTAGAGATGATGTTCCTTTGTTTCTCCAGGCATTTGTCCAACCTAGTCATCACAAAAGCTAAAGCTTCACGAAATTTCGTGAGAAAAACACCTGTCCAAAATAAGAATCATCACCTCACTGGTGAATGTCTTAAAAAATTTCCCATTTTTCACACGAAAAATATAATTCACAAGGCAAATCTCACTTCAGGTCAAATGTACAAATCATCAGTAACGTGAATCAACACAATATTCAATGAATATTCAATAATATCACTCAAAAACAGCGAACAAACTTTGTTAGTACTTCACAAAAACTAAATAAGACTGAAGTAAGCCACGAAGTTCTGTCATATTTCTCGTAAGCAATTGCTCACAGTGAATTTTCAACAAAGCAATTTCAACTCAAATCATATTCAAATTTTAACGTATTTAGTGTTAAAATCTTCCAAAAAGAACAAATATTTAGATAGAATTCATTATTCATCAAATATTGGAATAAAAATCCATCATTTTAATCAATTTATTTTTAGTGTCCAATGTTATCCTCAAAGTGTCCAAAATAAGAAACTGGACAAAATTATGAGCATTTCCCCTACTTGAAATTGAATATTAAAATTCGTAAAATATTTTATAACCACAGCGCCCTCTAATTGATTAAAGCTTGAAAGCTTTTAAAGAACTGAAAACTCTAGCCAATCAAAGAACGGAAAGAAAAAATACATTTTGAAGTTGACCTGTTTCTTAAGCGTTTGACTTTCAAACGTATACCCTAACGTTATAAAGTTTAATTGAGAATTCTATTTGAAGTTTTCCAACTTCATGAAAAGCAACGACATAGTTTTGCTAAGAGACATTTCAATTAAAAATTAACAGTTTAAGAAAATAATCCTTTCAATTTCATGGCTATTACACTTTGTCAAATAGGAATCCAGGAATATTGACTTCACTTAAGTTGTTCAATTGTCTATTTTAACAGTAGATTTCGCTTTAGTTCAACAAGGAATTTATGCAACGACACTCTTAACGATATTTGAAGCACTTTCTTGAACATTGAGGGGAATTGTCTTAAGTTTTATCAGAGTTTGTGATAAATGAGTTAAAATACCATTCATATGCCTTTTCATGAGGAACTTTTTTTTTGTTCAAAAACCACAGGAATATTCACAGATTTCTTTTTAATAGTATTTCAGAGAGTTTTCTTAATCTGTTCTAAAAACTCCATAAATCTTTTCTTCGAATTTTGAAGGAAAACTTCTACAGTTTATTTATTCACTTTATTTATACAATTTATTCACTGTAGACGAAATTATTCATGCAAAATATTTCCAATGGTAAATTTTTGTTTGCAGGTCAGTTATTTTGTTATATATTTTCTGTGTTTTTTTCTTATTGCTTTATTATTTTTTCTCTTATTATTTGACCAACTATATGGTCTTTGGTGATTTTAGCTGTATGGTGCATTTAATTTTCCATAGGGCTTTATCACCAAACACCAGATGGTTTGTTTTTGTTTTCGTTTTACAGTTTTTGTTGCTGTTTTGCTTTTTTTGCTTTCAACTTTCTGATTGAATTTTGAATGATTGCTATCCAAGTGATTTTCATTTATATATTATTTTTTATTTCCTTCTCATTTGTATTTTCTAGTGAGATTTATATTTTTCTGCTGATGATTCAACAATTCATCCTGCATATTTCTCCCTTTTCATTATTTTTGCTGGTATTTCCACTGAGTAAACACAGTTGGAAATTCTTTTGCAGACTCTCA
Source organism: Phlebotomus papatasi (assembly GCF_024763615.1). Classification (NCBI taxonomy): domain Eukaryota; kingdom Metazoa; phylum Arthropoda; class Insecta; order Diptera; family Psychodidae; genus Phlebotomus; species Phlebotomus papatasi. Next base: position 76,738,095 of record NC_077224.1, on the reverse strand, counting down.
AACGAACCCTTGAAAAGTTTTCTGCCCCAATTGCAGTAGGGTGGATATTAAACACAAATAACATTTTCGTTTGAATAATTAACATCACAAATGTATCTAGAACAACGATGTCACAGGATATTCTGCACACCAACAGTTGATGTGCAGTGGTTTTAACAATAGGAATTCTATATTATTGTATATAAGCTTATACTTAGAATTGCACCGGTGTACTTTCATCGTACGTTTCCAGGAAAATAATAAATACGACAAATGTGTGAGACAGAAAAGATAAGTTTATCGTGTCATTCTTACTATATTATTATTTGTAGACAAAGTATAAAATTCCAAACTATAAAATGGCCACGCCTCTTTTTATTCATGGGCGTGGCTACACAAACATTACAGTAATTAATTTTAATTTATAATAATTTTTAAGAATTATTTTTCTCATAATTGGGTAAGGTATCTCAGTGGGGCAATAGTTGGCTCTTGGGCGGATTAGATCTTTGACTCGATTCCCACAGTTGTAAGTTCGAGTTCCGCCTGGTGCATAGATCTGAATGTCTCATTTAGACAGTTTTTACATGTAACAATAACGTAATATAATGCACAGTCTTCGTCCAACAACTTCGGGAGCATGGAAGAAGTATCAATACCACGGGAAGGTGCTCTTGAGCGGTCTTACAATGGACTTAGCAAGTTCGTCCACTACGAGAACTGACATTGTAAAAATGATTAACTTGAATATCTCGATACGATTGATAATAATAGGGTAGAGTAATCACTTATTGCTACTTTTAGGAAAAAGTAAAATTAATTTAATTATAACTTTTGAACCCTTATCATAAAGTTAACCTAAATTTGACACAAATTTATTTAAAAGGACTTAAGATTCTTTAGATACCTTTAGATTCATCAATCCAAGTTTTCTAATTCATCGCTGGACCTCTTAAGTATATTATTTTCTTGAAAAATGCAAAAAATAACCACTTCTTCGCCACTTTTTACCACTTGTCGCCATCTTTGTGTCTACTTATCATCACTTACTTTAATTGATTCAAATTCGATTATTTTGAAAAATATTATTAAAAGAATGCATTCAGTATTGCTTTTTTCAGTTGATCGCCCTTCTATTACTCTCTTTATATTATTTTTGTTTTTTTACTGACAATTCTTGGGATTACGTACTAAGTTTAAGCACAAAATATTATATTTTTCTTCGCTTATATTTGAGAAGTCTGTTTATTAGACTATTTCAGAAAATAAACAATTCAATAAGAGTGAATGAGATCTCGATCTAATCATCTCGCTCACTTTTATTGACAAAGTGAAGTTAGCGTCGCCTATTGAAAAGAGATGGCGACAGGTCGTAAAATCAATTCCAGAATATTACCACTTTCCACCATGCTTCATTTTGAAATAAAAATAATCTAAAATAAAATATCAACTATATAAATATAAATTTTATTTATTCCACGAGTGTAACTGAATATTCTATAGACAAGTTATTTAATCAAAAACACAAATTTGAAAATGAATGATGAAAATTTCAAGATTTGACAAAATATTCCTATATTTTGTATGCACACAAAAAATATTTCGTAAAATTATTCGCAAATGTTTGTGAATTTCAATGAAGAGTTCGTAAATGTTTGTACCTTTTCACAAACATTGTTGGTAAAATGATCACTTAAGGAACACTTTTTGTTCTTTTACAAACATTTGTTCGTAAACACACAAATTTTCGTCATTTGTTCGTAAAGTTTTGTCATGCAAACAAAAATGTACGAACAAATGTTTGTAAAAGAGCAACAAATGCTCGTCAAGTTTTTATGTAACATACGATGCTTGTAAAAAAACTACAAACTTTTACGAACTTTTTAGTTAGTTATACAATTTACGAGCATTTCGCAAGTCTGCAGTAGAAATTGACAAACATTTACGAACAATTTTACGATTTTTTTTCTGTGTGGGAATACATTCTTTTCAGAAATTTTTCTTGTTAATTTGACAAAACTTTTTTTTTCACGGTAGAAAAAAAAACAATCTTTAGATAGGTCTTGACCTCGGTTCTAGCGCTCTAAAATTCTGTTTTTTTTTTTTTTTTTTTTTTTTTTAATAAAGCTCCTAACGGTGTTCGTATGAAGTTTCGATCTTCTGAAGAGTTGTAACTTTTCGCAGGAGTTTTCAGATCACACAAGTTTATTAAAATCTAACAATTAAAATGGAAGTTATGAGCATTTTAAGATTAATTTTTAGACTATTTTATTCAGAGGTGACATAACTTATTTTCGATACTATCGACTATCGATTTTAAAAACTTTAAACGATAGCTGCACTTCCGGTAACTAATATAGATATCGACAGTCACATTCTTTTAAGAATGTCACAATGAATGACCCAACAATGCGTAAAAAGTCTACATTCACTAAATCTAACAGATGTAGATTTATCGATACTATCGATTCGATACTATCGAAAAGTTATCATTCCAGCCCAGGTCAGAGAGGTCAAGAGTTTTATTTTAGTAAAAGCTGCCATAAGGGCTTAGTTATTGAAGAAAAAGCAATAGGGTAAATGTCCTAATTCAAAACCATTTCCAGACGCTTTAACTTTGACAGAAGATTCAACACATTAAGTTCATATTTTTTTTCTGAAGAGAATTACATAAATTTGCTCCTTGACTCTTCTAGAATGTTACTGTTTAGTAAAAATTCATTAGATATAATTTGAAAACTTCTTAAAAACAAGAAAAATACGCGAGCGTAAAATGCTTCTATTGGAAACATATTAATCTAAATGGAGACAAGGGAAAGTTTCTAATAGGAGACAAACAGTGTAAGTGAAACCGCGAAGAAAGGCTTCCAAAACCTTGTTGAGTTGCTCCTGAGTGCAGGATTTGTTCTTATTCGTGATCTCTTCTCCTTTCCCATCTAAAACAATAAGAAAATCTCTCCAAAAAAATCATATTTCCCGGGTTTCCTATTGAAGCATTTGCAGACACTTCAGAAAAACTCTTTTTGTTCACGAAATAGGTGATTATTTTATCTTCACGTAGCGTTAACAATAAAGATTAGCACTTATTTTAAGTAAAATTAGCCAGAAATATGACATAAATCGTCAGTTAAATCAGCATTTATCATAACTTCATTTTTGCGAATTTGAGATATATACATATTTGGAATCAGCGTAATTTTGTTTATTAAACGCACTTGTGAAAAAGAAACTTTTATAAGCCCAATAAAAATTATTTTAAACAAAAATTATCGTAAGTGCCCTTAATTAAGAAAAATTTATCAGAATTTGCCGTAACTTCCATTTTTAGGGAAGTTACGATAAATTTCCATACAAAATTTTCAATAATCAGCATTTGCCGTAACTTCTTTTGCTCACTTACGTGGCTTGTAATTTGCAGCAAAATTGCAATATTTCTCAATAAAACGATTATAAACTCTTCCAAATATCGAAAGACAGTGCGAATAGTGTAACATGAAATCATTTTAATTCAATATTTGCGAGAAAAAAACCCTATCCATCTGTCATTAATTCAAAACAAAACAAGCGACGTGGCGCACAAAATTTATTCAATAAAACTTATGAAATAAAACCTTTTAGGGACAGGCATAACAGTATTATTGACTAATTTAGTCAAATAAAGGCGCTTATTTTCACTAGAATAATTCAAATTGATATAATGCATTTTAGAAAATTGTCGTAACTTCCAGAATCTCCGTAGGGGAAAGTTACCATGCTTGATACTGTAAAATGATGTCCAAGGTTTGTGATTATTTTCTGATTAACACACAAACCGAAGCGATTCTTGAACTATGACAAAAAAATGTCTCACTTATTAGGTTCATAATCCAACCTCAAATAGTTCCTGGAAATCCTTAGATTTTCCTCAAGAAGAAAATGGAAATTCAGTAGCGATTTTTATACAAGTCGGGTCCGAGGCCTTCCTGTATAATAATTGATTCGACAATTCAGAGGCCCATTTTCACTGCAAAAAATTCACCGGATACAAAAAATTGCACATCAATATTTAGACGGAACTCTAATCTATCTGCTTAAATCGTTTGTACGACTGGTTATTAGTTTTAAAATCACTTTTATGTAATTTTTCTAAGCCATGTTTTTATGACATTAGGGCGCTAGCGAAAACCATTTATTCACTTTGAGACCGTGAAAATGTCATTCTGCAACCTTAAAATTCAGGCAACAGGGTTGAAGATTATGTCAATTGTCGGTAAAATTGTCGGATTGCAATATGTGTAATTATGAAAGAATCACTTCTAATGATATAGTTGCCACATTAAAATTATCATTCATGGACCCTTCTTAAAATATAGGATGGACACAAGTAGAATTTATGAATTTGTTACCACCAACAAAAACAGTGTCCACCAAGTAAAAATATTTTTACATAAATATTAGTACTGATAACCCCTCTATGTGCCTATGATAGTAGTTTTCGTGAACAGCGACATTAATTAAGAAATACTTATGAAATATCATGTATCGAAATTACAGTTTTGGGCCTATTTTTGATTTTTGCTTCCTGAAACTAGGAAAAAAGAGCTAGGATCCTAATTTTTTAAGGAAATGTGAGGCTTAGCACTAGCTATTGAAATATATTGCGATAAGTCATAACTATTGATTAACATAGGAAAAAAATAATTATTATCAAGCTTGGATCGTATCAAGCATGGTCACTTTCCCCTACATTGCAAGTTACGGCTTTATAAACGATGGAAGTCACGATAAAATATTATTGTGTTTCTTCTAACATATTTCTCAATATTGCAGCTTTTAAATAATTTTATAAAGATTTTCTCGAGTTAACTTACAGTTTATTAGTGCCATTTTTATTATTTTGACTCCAAAGTATCGCATTCGGGGCTCATTTTTAAGAAAAATAATATTGAACTGAAAATTTCGTCTCCTGAAAAGTTATCAAAAGGAAGTTACGACAAATGCTGATTTAACTGACGAAATGTTAAACAAAATTAAAAGGTACACTTTTAATTTTTCTGAGAAATTAACAAATTAAAATTTGTGAATATGAATGGATTTTTGCTTTTTTTGGAGCAAAATTAACTAAATAAGGAAACTGTGGTATAGAAAATTAATAAATATAATAATTTAGTACTGTATTTATCATGAAAACAATGACGTTTCCATTTGGAGTAGCGAAAAATTTCCAATTGGAGCAAGTTTTGAATTAGCTTAGTTTACCTTATATGGGGATGATCAAAAAAAAAATGTCACCGAAAACTGAAAATTTGTACTTCGTAATGGGAAGTTTTAAAAGATCTCAGCAAAAATTCTGAAATATGCATTAAATTGAGGATGATTGATGAATCTCAAGCAAATACTGTTTGAGAGATTATTTGGTTTTAGAAGGATTCTATCCTTTGTTTTCAGATGATCCACTTGCCGATGATCCACTGCAACAGGCGAGGAAACGCTTGAGATCTGATTTGGATATTTCGGGAGATCGTGAGATTTCCGGAAAGATGATCTATCTGACGCAGCCCAGTGAGCGTTCAGCCGACACAACGGACGCCGTTGAGACGAGAAACAGTGGTTTCTGTTTCTCTCAGCCAACTCTCCTGGATGACTTGATACTGTGCAGTCAGATGAATCCGACGCAGGGCACTCAGTCGAGTCAGAGTATTATGCAGCGTCTGGTGAAGCGAATGACGCGTTTCTTCGTGGTCAGTAGGTACGATGAGACCATCAAGAGAATTTCCGCTGCTGCGGACAAGTTGGGTTACACGTGGAGGGGCAGTGAGGGTGGAACGATGACCGTGTCCACGATGGATAGGAGAAAATTGCAGTTGATCTTCAAGGTGACGCTCATAGAGATGGATGGGCGACTTTTGGTGGATTTCAGGCTGTCTAAGGGATGTGGATTGGAATTCAAAAGGAGTTTCATTAAGATTAAGAATCATTTGAAAGATATTCTCGATTCCCAGTGAAAGAGAGAGAGTAGAGTCAGAGAGACGGAAGTGAGGGTGAGATTGAAAAGCCGAAAACACGCGGTAAACTCCATGGATAACACTTCCACACGCAAATTACCATGTCAATGACCTCACAAGGTTACTCCAGGTCAAGTGACGAGCGTCAAAGAATGGCGTCATCCGCCAATATTTTATTACAGTCAAAACTGATGAGTCATTTTGACCAAAATATCGTCTTAGATATTTTGTATCGAAGGTAAGTGTCGCTATTTTATTCATTTGTAGATAATAGTTGTGCCAATTTATTATTTTTTTTTTAAATTTTGTATTAAAATTAAGAAAATTGTTGACGAAGAATCATTGGAAAAAAAATGTTCAATTTTCAGACAATAAATTTGTTATGAGTGTATTAGAGCTTTTCATTGCATTTCCTCTTGTTTACGACCATCCCCAATTGATAAAATGAATTTCCCTAGAAAATTCACAGTGATGTATTCAAATTTATTGCACAAGAGTTACCTATTCAATTTGCAATTCCCCAAGATGAAAAATTTTCAGATGAAGGTTTTACTATCAATATTTTATTGTATTAAGTTTATTTTTTTGAGAAGCAATGAGGAATATATTTGATCTTTTTTTTTCAAAATAAATTCAATTTCTATTGCAAAACTCTCCACTTTTGCAAGAGTTAAGTGATTACTCTGAAGATATGATTACCACGGGGAAATGTACTTGAAATGAGAGTTTTCTTTTCATTTACAGGGAATCAGTTTCTACTTGAACAGTTTGGAAAATTGACTAGATCTTTCCGTTTTCTTAGAAAAAGCAATGAGACGTATCATTGCACTTGAATGTATTTCAATTCAAGAAAAATATTCTTCAGGATAACTGTGAGATTATTGAGATATTACTTTGTCTTCCAGGACTTTTTTTCTAAATCGATCCAGTTTTTGTTAAGAAATTAAGGTAAGTGTGCCAAATTTCGGCCAGCTTTCAATTTCGGCCACTTTGATTGTAACTTCGGCCAAGCAACTAAATTAATTAAAATCATGGATTTTATTTTTCGAATAGTTAATTTTTTTTTCTTTTAAATATTTATCCTTTTTATATTAAATTAAATATTAAACCCGTTCCGATTAACCTTTAGAAGTTTGCCATCCGGTGTTTTGCGTTAGGTGGTCATAAACAAGGCAGCCGAAATTCCATTCAAAGTGGCCGGAATACTATCCAAATGTTTATACTTTTATTAGTTTTTCAATCTTTTAGGAACTGATTTAGGGAAAACAAAGATGATAAATGTGGCGTCAGAGGCAAAATGGCACATATCCTACGGCTAAAGCATAGGATATGTGTCACTTTGCCTCTGAGCTCCACAAATTACTTTTCAAGGTTTCAAACAAACCTCCTAAAAAAGAAGTGACAAGAAATTTCAATATGTAATTAAAAATATTGCATTTCAAACTAGGGACTTTGGTGCTTATTTGTAACTATGCCGAAATTTGGCACACATCCTAAATTTTTTTTTATAATAAAAAAGCATTTCTTTTAATGCTTGTACTCAAAGAGAGAGCAGTTATACAATCCACTTTTTTTCAATTTGTGATACAGCCAGAGGCCAAACGGTAAGAGATAAAGAGATATCAATTTCCGATCTTCGACGACTCCCCCATAGGTCAACAATATCCAGGGCAATCTTTTTTTCTTCTTACCCCCACTTCCGTCCTTCCTGTCCAAAACCTTAACGGTTTATTTCGAAAAAGGATCCTAGATTTTTTTAATTTTCGAATATGTTTTGAAAGTATATACAAAATTATATACAAAATATTGTTGGTATCAATTTTTTTGCACTTTTCAGGGCTAACCCTTCATAAGTTACGCATTTCAAAATTATCGTCTCGACAAAAATGCATACATTTAGGGATATTTCAAAAATGATTTCACAAATTAACTCCTAGTGGTAGGCAAAGTTGCATAGTTGTATTTGCATAATCCCGGGACGAACTGCATTTTTTTATTATCTTTATTATAATTTTTCATTTTCTTCTAACGTATGGCCAGTGAAATCTGCACAAAAGTTTGAAGGCTTAAAAAAATTAAAATGTATACCAGTCACTTTTATACCACTTTACAGTATTGCCAGATATGTGTTCTTAACATGACATAAAAGTTTTGCTAGATTTAGTTAGGAAACATGGCTCCCACAAATAATACTGAAGAGTATAGACGAAAATTAGTTTGTAATTTTCAGGACAGTCTTCCCACATTGAATAAATCTGAAGTCGTAAAACATTTTGTGACTATGGGAATATCGCGAAGGAGTATTTATAGCATCCTGTCGAACTATGGGAAGCGAAAAATTACTACACGAGCTAAGGGATCTGGAAATTTTAGCATCCTTAGTCAATCGAAGATGCGGGCTCGACTTGCAAGTTAACATCTAATAAAATTGCAAAGTCGTACCGTGAGCTTGGTAACAAATTTGAATGTAGCAAAACAACGGTGAAGAAGTATCTGGAGTCTATGGGAATCAAGAGGAGAACCAGAAAACCGAAGACAGCTGTCTCAGAAACTCAGGAAGACTCAGAAAATTCGTTTGTCTCTTTTGATCCAAAATGTTTTTCACGCTCAGAACGACATTGTTTGGGTCATGGACGATGAGTCCTATTTCACCATGGATGGTGATAAGTGGCAGGGGCAGTATTATTATGTACGTGATGACAATGTAGACAAGAAAGATAAGTACGTTGAGCATACTAAGTACCCGAAAAAGGTCCTTTTGTGGCTTGCAATCAGTGCTGCTGGAATGTCTGAGCCCGCGTTCCTCACAAAGAGTAACGCAAAATTCTGACGTCTATATCAGAGATTGCTTGTCTAAGCTGGAAGCTTTCATCAATGATAACCCCGATCCCGAAGATTGCTAATCCCGTAAATCCGTCTGATTTCAGACCAATCAGTATTTTGCCTGCTTTGTCCAAGCCTCTTGAGATTGTCCTCCTAAACCAGATATCATTACACCTGAACAACAATAGTCTCCTGTGCGAGTATCAGTCTGGATTTCGGAGAAACCACAGTACAATATCTGCCCTTTTGAGAGTCCAGCATGATTTGGCACATGCGTTGGATGGGTCCCTGTTCGGTGTCCTGATTCTTTTGGACTTCTCGAAGGCTTTCGACAGTATTTCACATGAGCTGTTGTGCCACAAATTGAAACATTTATTTGGTTTTTCGGATGTATCTGTGAAGTTGATTGCTTCATACCTTACATCTCGCTCCCAATCTGTGAGGTCTGGTGGACAAATATCGGATGCGCTTGGTATTTCTCGGGGCGTCCCTCAGGGCTCAATTCTAGGACCCATCTTATTTTCACTTTTTATTAACGATCTTCCGCAAGTTCTCCGTTATTGCGGATATCACTTATACGCTGATGACCTTCAGGTGTACTGCTCTGGGGATCCGTCCCATTCATTTTACACATTTGAGGCCATCAATGATGATCTCTCAAGAGTTGGTCAATGGGCTGACTGCAATGGCCTTCTTCTTAATCCTGCTAAATCTCAAGCCTTAATCATTCACACCAGGTGGAGGAATCCTGAACCTCACCCAGTTTATCTCTCAAATGAGGTGATTCCTTTCACTTCAAGGGCCAGGAACCTGGGTATTATTTTTAATGAAACTCTGACATGGTCTGATCATGCGGCTGAGATTTGCAGGAAAGTTTTCCTCACTTTGCGCACTTTGCGACGCCTTCAGTCCTTCACGCCTCAGGGTACAAGGCTTCTATTAGTTAGAGCTTTAATTGTCCCTTTCTTCACGTACGGGGCTGAACTATTTTTCAGTGCTAACGTTGAAACACAGGCCCGACTGAATAGGGCATTCAACTCTTGTTTGCGGTATGTCTTCGGACTCCGAAAGTTTGATCATATTTCTCCTTGGGTGGATTCAATCCTTGGTCTTCCTCTGTTTCCTTATCTGGAGACTCGTGCTGTAGACTTTATCTCACGGTTACTATGTGTTGGTATGCCACGGTATCTTGCGGAGCTTGTGGTGGCTGGATCATCAACTAGGGCTTCGTGTCTCCGTGTGCCCAGTTCAGGTTGTCGCATTCTCCGCGACTCCCTATTTGTTGAGGGAATCGTTCTTTGGAATAATTTACCTCGCGAGCGGAAGAGGGAGCTTATCCTTAGATTTGTTGGTGCCGCGCGCTCCTCGTGCCCCACATGAGCCTTTTTTTCTTCTTCTGCTTTTTTTTTTTTTTTTTTTTCTAAATTTAAAACTTCTTAAATTTTATGAAGCTAAGCTAATTGTATAGAGGACAGATTGTCCTATTCCTTTATCAATAAATTGAAATTGAAATTGAAAAAAATTGAAAATTGAAATAAGTATCATCGAAGGGACAATGTGATCTTCTAGCCAGACCTAGTACCCAGCCATTACTCAAGGAAGACAATGAACGCATTGGTGGAACTTGACATACCTGTTGTCAAGAAGGAAGAAAGCTCCCCCTAACGTCCCCCAATTGAGGCCTATTAAATCATTTTGGGCTAATATTAAGTGAAAGGTGTATGCCCGAAACTTTCGACCCAAAACCGAAGTCAGGCTGAAGGGAAAAATAAAACGAGAGTTGAAGAAGATGCCAACATCCACATTTTCGACATCAATGGCGAAAGATCCCCGAATGCCAAAAAGCTCATCGGATCGGATCGGATTTTTTCCTGAAATAAGTTCATACATATACCTTTCAAAACATGTAAAAAAAAGTTATAATAAAACTATTGTAGGCGAGATTTTCCACCTGATAGCGAAATAGAGCCCGGCTGGTGGATTCCCTTCCCTGTTCGCGGGAAATTCATATTTCCCGCCTCTCGCTCCAACTCCAAGCAAGGCCTTTTACTGGCGGTATAGTTCTGTTGCCCGCCGTGTGGGGGATTGGCTGACAGGCGACACTGTCAGTCAGTCGGTAACATGGCCTGGAAGTGTTCGGATGGGGGCACAGAGCTGGGTCGCTGCCGGGCAATTGGCCGCGATAAGCCTTGGCCTCCCAGAGGAATCTCAGGGCAGAAGCCCGACATCACTATGTACAAATATTAGAAAATTGTGTTTGAACTTTGTGCAGATTTCACTGGCCATACGTTATTATCAAATGCAATATTTAATTGAGTCGAGTAGCAGTTGCAGTTTTTCTTTAATTTTCTCCAGAAGTCTATAAATTCATGAAAGAATTGTTTTCGAAAAGCGCAGGTAACAAAAATGAATGCTGAAAGAACGGTAATGTAAAAAAATCTTAGGGTTATTGTAAAAGTAGTATTTTTTAAATTGTGTTTAGTTTACAAGCGTCTATTACTCTCAAAATTCCTGTTAGGAAGTGTAAATTCTATAGGTAGTATACACGATAAAATGGACTACAGTAGACTCTCAATCCGCTCTTTTTTCAATCGGGCGAAAAATTTTGTTGACATATTTCACGTTTAATTTATGAAGCTAATTCGCTTAAATTCGCTGTAGTTCTTCCTATTTTATCGTGATTTTTTATAATTGAGCGCTTTTTGTGGAATTTACAAAGGCTTTGACGTTTAAATCTATCGATAAACCGGATGACATTTCGCCCCAAATGCCCATTTGAGAGAGAGTCTACTGTACTAACCTATAAAATCTTCATATTATAAGCTTTAATCCTTAATTGGTTTCCAATATCTATACCAATTATAGCGATAAGAAGCGGTCAAACTGTTCAATTCACTGACAAAACTGACTGTACAGTAGACTCTCGCTAATTCGGCTCTTTTAAGATCGGACTACTTTTTAATTCGGGCGGCAGTTAAATTCGAAAAAAGTTTATGATTAAGTTTATGATTATCAAATAAGGCAAATATGCTCAAATTTGCCGTAATTTGCCTTAGCTTTCATGTGATTTTGCATTATTAAGAGGTTTTTATGAAATTTATAATAGCAATGAGCATGTAAACTCAATATGAGTACATGCAGATGAACAAAAAATCGTTGCATTTCAAACAATCTGACGCCCGGAATTCTCTCTAATTCTTTTGACATTTCGGTCCCAAATGCCCGAATTTAAGAGAGTCTACTGTATTTGCTTAACTCTTTCGTCTCTTTTGGGACTGTAGTACCCAAAGAAGCATATGAATATTCTATGAAAAACAATGTTTTTTAATTATTCAGAACTGATAAAAATCCGATTCTTGTGGATGATTACAAACTATAAGGATGTCCAAATGTGAGATACTTTTTGTAGGACCTCAATTATTTCCTGAGCTTAGATATTTTTGATTAAAAATTGTGAAATTGGCTTGCAGCATAAGCTGCGGTCCGAAAAGAGTTAAGACAAATGGCAGCAATGTGAATTTTTGGAATGGCTAATATTGTAATTTTGTGCACACATTTTTAAAAATAACTTTTCTTGTGCAAATATTACTGGAAAAATTGTGAAATCTTTATTTGACATCGTGAAACATAAAATAATTAAACAATCATATAATAATTAAAGTTCATATAAAAAAAATATTTTTTTTAACCCTTTCCGGACCGCAGCATATGCTGCAAGCCAATTTCATCATTTTTTAATCAAAAATATCTAAGCTCATGAATTAACTCTTTCGTCTCCTTTGGGACTCTGGGTACCCATGG